>NW_008691920.1:0-6394 GCF_000695815.1 Acanthisitta chloris
CCAACAGCCACCGGCTGCCAGAAACGGATAAAAATAAAGCGGAGAGCTTGGGAATGGGCGAGGAGAGGCTGCGAAAGAACCGCCCTGGGTGCCGGGGGAGCTCTCCTTGCCGCTCAGCTGTGCCTCCAGCTCCGTGCCGTGACTGGGCTTTGCCTTCAGCCTTCCCAAGAGGAGCTGGCGGTGGCAGCGGGCTCCTCCTTCCGAGGAGCCCATAAAGTGCAGCTGAGAACATCACACACTCGTGTGTTTGTGGCGCTAGAGGAAACTCGGAGTGGGATGATTTTGCTGGGCATTCGTCCTCTGGGTGCTTCAATGTATCTGCTTAGCTAATGGGCTCATTCCTGTCCTTAACGACCCTCGGGCAAGCGCTGGTTGTCGTGTTCCTCTGATTTGTGCTCCACAGTGGCACTTCATGTCTGTTAGTGAATGGAGAAAAGTGCATAAGGATGCCAGAGGTTCCCTCTGACACAGGTGCAGCTTTATTTGCATGTGTTGTCTGCACAGCTTTTCCTTTCCGTGTTTTCTGTATATCAAAGGCCTTTATTATCCTTGTTCCTTCTCCTTTAGTCAGAACAGGTGAAGCAAAGCTTTTGAAAGGTGGTGCAGGTGAAAAAATACGGAGTCTTGATACAGAGTCTTGCCCAGACACCTGAGGAGATTCTCAGGACTAGCTTATGGGGCAAAATACAACAGAAGACCCTGAGATTCTGTTTCAGGACACACAAAACTTGTGTTGGGTTTTTGATAACATTTGGAAGTAATGTATTGTTTTCTAAACAATGCTTATCTGGATGTTTGCAAGAATGGGGGGGGGAGGGTCTAAAGAGGAAGCCAAACCCTACTGACCTTCGTTTTCATTCAAAGAGTTCCTGTATGATCTACAGAATTCCCATTGAATCTAAATATAGTTTTGTTTGGAAATGCATTGTGGAGCAGTGTCCGAATTCACAGTGAAGTTTGCATTTTCAGGCCGGATCCAAAGCCCTTTGAAATCAACAGGAGTCTCTATTGACTTGCTGGGTTTGGAGTGGGCTCTGATTTCCGTGGTGTAAAAGGTCATATATCTTATCTCATTGGATTCAGGACTGCTGGACCTTTTGTTTTCTGGATTGCTGTGAAAGGTGGAAAGAAGTTTAATTTCTCACGTGGAGTGTGTGGGATAGTCTGCAGCAGTGAGGAGAACAGAGACCCCAGTTCCTGTTGTTGTGGTGGGTCTCTGTCATAAAGAATAGTGTCCTATCTGGGAGTGGATCTCTGTCATGGGAAAATAAAAGCTGCAGGAGAGTCAGGGGCCTCGTCCAGGTGTTCAGGTGAGGAGACCTATGAGCAAAGACCTGTTTGTGTGGTCTCCTTCCTGCAGGTCTCAGGGGACTTCCTTGATAAGCAGTCGATGATGGGTAAATTAATCCCCCTTTTCTGCAGCGTTTCAAAGCATGCCTAGGAACATAATAAAATAGTAGTCATCACAGTGTCAGAACCTCTACAGACCTTGAGCACAGAGTAACCAATACCTGGAGTTTATTGTGCAGTGTTCAGTGTTTGAAATTTGTATAAAAACTGCCTTCTCTGCTGCTGGAGAGACTCCCAGCCTAATTGCAGGCTCAGCCCCCCCCACTAATCGTGGTGTAGTGAGCAGCTCCTCAGGAAGGAAGATGCAATAAACAGTTGTACTTACTGCCTTCTGAGCGTGAAGTAGGTTAGCAGGAGATAACAGTCAGGGGTTTGGCTACTCAGCTGCTGCGAATTGGCCTTGCAGTGGGAATCTGATGCAATATGCTGGCAGGTTTGAGCACTGTGCAGTGTTTGTGCCAGAAAGGCAGCTTGCTTCCCCCCCTTTCTTCTTTAATTATATAACAAGACATCTGAAAAAGCAGCTCCTTTCCCTAAGAGTTTTGTGCCCGTACAGTGCAAGCCCAAAGAGTTTCTTACAAGCTCTTCAAATGGGCTGTCATACGAAGCAGCTACAGGATGGGTAAACACCAGAAGGTTACTGCTTGGAGCATGCTTCTCTCAAAGGATTTACCTCCTGTGCCGTAATAATTAAGAGATCTTTCAGCACAGATTCAGAAAGATTTCCACACCTGGTTGAAAACCCTTTGGAAAGGTGGGTGGGTGCCTCGGAGATGAAAGAAGGGCTAGTTTCCTGCTGTTGATATCTTCCCTGATGAAAGAGAGGAGGTGTATTCTCATGCGTGGGGCAGCTGACAAGGGATTGAATTCACATTAGAATAAAAAAGCCAACGTACTGTTTGCAGTCTGCAGGGATAACAGATCTAATTGCTCGGGAGGGTTGTGATTCATACAGTTTGTGTTGATGTTCTTTCAATTAGACGTATTTAAAATAGATAAATAATTGAAAGTTTCGGTACTCAGATGCTGGGCATTGATTACAGAATACTGCTAGTTGTTTGTGTCTCTTCAAAGTCCTCCAAATCTCTGTGGACAGCTGATAAAAAGATACACCCCTTTGCTTATGTTAAAACTCTTTTAGCAGTTTCCCAACTACCAGATTAGCAGCACCCTATACCCTCTCGATTCCCTTTCTTCCTGCTGCTGCCTTTACAGTTTGCCACCACAGTGAGGCCTGTGTGTGAATCAAAATGTGATTTCCATCAAGTGTGGATGAAAACAAGCCAAGTTTAATCTGAAATTATTCCAGATTAGAATTTAGGGATTGCATTATCAGTTGTTGGGTCATGTACTGAGCTGATGTAGGAGGGAAAAACAAGGTGTCTTGGTTTATCCCTAATGAAAAGTTTTGCAGGCTGTGTCCCCGGGGAGCTGGTAATAGGATCCAGAGTTCTGGCTGGAGTGGAGAGCAGGTTGCTGTGCCTGGAAGTTGTTGCTGTTGGCAGCTGTGGGACAATCCACGGGAAATGAGTTGGTGGTCTGTGTCTCACTCCCAGTTGGCAAATAGCCTTGTCACAAAACCACTACAACAATTACTGTTAATTGGCATCACTGTTGGCAGTTTCACAGGAGAGGCTGAGGACTGAATGGAATGTAGATTAAATTAGTAATAATAATACTTAGCACCTAAAAAATCTTCACAAATGCTAATTAAGCAATTTGTGTGATGTCCCCGTTAGGTAAACCCAAACATGCTGTCATTTCTAAAGAGGTCTCCAAAAGGAAGGGGACAAGCAGGGCTTGTTCAGCATGAGACATGTGCTCCTGCAGCTGCATTGCTGCAAGTAAACTCTCTGCTGCTTCTGGCACAGGCAATAGCCTTGAGGATATACTGCTACTGTTAAATGGTTTTAGCTAATCCCTTCTGAGCAGGGGAAGAAAGCTCTCTTGGTACGAGGAACACACACACACATACAACTTCATCCACAGAAGTGTTTTAAACTGGTGTAAATATTTTGGTTATAGAAAAGTAATAGTTGTACCCAGGTATACTGGAACAAAATGAATTTTTTTGTCAGTGCTGGAAGGAGGCTAAGATCAGTGGAAGTTCACTTTGGAATTGGTTAGTTTGGAGGATTCTGTTTCTTTCAGGCCTTTTCACTTGTCCCACCTTCATCCTCAAGTCCCCCAGTCTGAGCAGTTTATATTGCACCTACAGCCAGTGCAGGGGAGGGTCAGAGGCAGTAATAGCAGGGCAGAAACATTCCTACTATATTGTAGCTTGAGTTCAGGAAGTCCTTGCTGGCTTAGTTTTTAAGAGCTGCTTTTCTATCCCATTTTGTTGTTTTCTATTTTCTCTTGTTTCCTCCTGTTGCACGATCTGCAGTGCATGTTACATGAGGAACAGCACTGAGCAGCTTCCAAGGGGCCTGAAGGACAAGGAAGCTAATGTGGCTCTTTATTGCTGGTGGGGTTGACGATGTTTTTTCTCCTATATCTAAACCCCTGTATTCCCAACTGCCCGGGTAAGCTGTGGCTGGGTACAAAGAGGCACCCTGGGAGGGAGTCTTGGTGACCAGGACAGGCCATGCCTTAGGTTGTTAATGAACCATGAATCATCTGAGGGAGCTAAGCAAGTCCTAGCCTGATGTATCCTTGGCAGGACTCACTGTTACACCAGAGTTGGAGGAATCCTGGATTCTCCAGAATAAAAGGGAGGATGGCAGTGGCTTTAGACATGCTGTTGTGTGGGTATGTCTTACCTGTGCAAGTGCCAGGCAGTGCTGCTCCTCCTGATCAAAGCAGTGGTCTCCTGGTGGTACACCTGTATGTGCTGTTGATTGCATCACTTGCAGGGAAGATGAAGAACAAAGTTTTGGGAGGGGCATCCTCTTTCCTGTGGGTTTCTCCAGTATGCTAAATAACCCCCACATGTTTCCATGAGCTGCAGAACTAAGGGAGGAGGGTTTGGTAGGATGGGTGCTCACTGCCTTTGTTCTCCCCATCCCTCTGCATTAATCTCAGCTGTTCCCTCCTTGACCTGGATGACTGCATAAGAGGCAGCATCTTCCCTGCAGCTGCACACACACTGTTTGCTTGACAGTAAGCTAGTACTTTGACATCTGGCTTCTGCTAAACAACTAATACCAGGTGGGTCCTGCCCAGTTTCTCTCACAGTCAGTTTATGGAAGTTGTAGGGACTTGCTCTGAGCCTTCTACTCCAATTCCAGATCATATGACAGGCTCAAAAGCTGTTAAAGAGGTCTGGCAGCCAGGAGGATGGAAAGAAGGGCAAGCCAGCCATTCTTAGTGCTTTGGAAAACCAGGCCAAGGGGACAGGCATGGGATTGAGGACTGGTTGGGATGCATGAGGGCCAAGTATCCTTTGTTATTCCCACCTTGGCCACTCTGATGGCATGGTGTCAGCAGGGCTAGTGGCAAGGAGGGCTCATGTGATCCTTGGCTGTCAGTACTTGTTTTCTCCCTGTGGTGTGTGCTGGTGGGTGCTTCAGGAGAGGGCTGGGAGAGGGCTCTGTGTCCTCACTGTTTGCTCACAGGCTCATGCTTCACTGAAAGAGCACATGGGGACTTCTTGCAACATTTGAGGTGCACATGGAATAAGTCTAAGCTTTCTGAAGCAACTTCAGACTTCATTGAGTTTTCCTTCCCGTGACCATTGTTGTCTATTAGTGTGTCAGCCCTTACTCTCCATGGTCACCTGGAGTTTGGGAGTCACAGTGATGAGGCTACTGAGTCTTGGCTCAGTTGGGGGTCCTCTGGCTCTGAGGGGCTCTTTATTGTCATGGGAAGTCTTTCTGATAGCTGCAAGTTCCTGCAATCCATATCTGGGTTGATATGAATAAGAGGAATTGAGTGGGTGGGCTGTCTTTTACAGATTGCTCTCTAGAGGAATCCAGGTGGGTTTTCTGTTGTTTTTTTTTTTTTCTCCAGCACTAAATGCACCTTAAAATGTTCTATATTTAACATTTCAAAAATGCATAAGTGGAAAAGTAATGTCTCAGTTAATAAATACGAAACTACAGGGCATTGCTTTAAGATGCACATTTAATATTTAATTTAGTGAGAGAGGCTCTTGCAGAGACTTGGCTGTGGAGTGCTTCAGGCAATGAGCTCAGATGTGGATTTCAGGTACGTGTGCAGTCTAATAACAGGGTTAGTGACAACACCATGTCAGATGTGTTGACACGAGCAGTTCCCTTCTCTCGGTCGGTGCAGTAGTGCATGTGTGATTTGGTAGGAAACTAATTGTAATGAGTTTGCTTTAGACTTCTAGGATTTTCAAGCATGCCTTTTGAAAATACAGGTGAGCAGAGTTATCTTGCGGTTCAGGTGCCAGAGGCAAGAGACCTTCTCACTGGGGGATCTGAGGAGGGGGAACAGGGACTGTACAATTAGCTGAAGGTCCTGAGGTCTCCTGGGAAG
Organism: Acanthisitta chloris; assembly: GCF_000695815.1. Classification (NCBI taxonomy): domain Eukaryota; kingdom Metazoa; phylum Chordata; class Aves; order Passeriformes; family Acanthisittidae; genus Acanthisitta; species Acanthisitta chloris. The sequence goes on from NW_008691920.1 coordinate 5,794, forward strand.
CTGAGAGTAATTAGTATTGCTCTGGCTCTTTCTCTAGCTAATTCCTTCAGCACCCTGCCCTATTAGGGAAAAGGGAGGAAACACACAAACCATTTCAGAATCCCAGGGGGTGGAAAAGAGCATCTGCTCCTAACATCTGAGGTTACTTTGAACCTGTTGAAATATGTAGTAGCTGCTTTATTGTTTTTGCCAAGAGTTTCCACCTACAGTGATCCCAGCCTCTGACTTGCTAACAGTGAGGTTATTGGAGGCAGTAGTCATCCTCCTCTTGCCTGCCTTGCAACAGCTGATAGTGGCTGCTGCTCTGGACCTAGCACTGCAGGGTATAGGAGTGAATGACTGAAACCATGGAGATTTTTTTTTTCCCCCAAGACTAGGATAGCCCACCGTGTTCACAGCTGCTGCATGGATGTCCTGCTGCTTAGGTACCTCAGATGACTGCACTCTGTGGGCCTGAGTCTGGGTGTGCTTACAACCCAGAAAGGCAATCCAGACCTGGGCTGCATCCCAAGGAGTGTGGGCAGCAGGTCAAGGGAGGTGATTCTGCCCCTGTGCTCTGCTCTGGTGAGACCCACCTGGAATCCTGCACACAGTTCTGGTG
>NW_008691920.1:6706-33395 GCF_000695815.1 Acanthisitta chloris
CTGCCCCAACCCTGGCAGTGTTCACAGCCAGGTTGGCTGAGCCTTGAGCAACCTGCTCTGGTGGGAGGTGTCCCTGCCCAGGGCAGGGGTTGGGGCTGGATAATCTCTAAGGTCCATTCCAACCCCTAAAATTCTATGATTCTAAGAGCCATCCTTCCTGCAGTGAGGACACTAATATAGAGAAGAGACAGTCAGTCCCTGGGTTTTGAGCTCGCAGATGAACATTTCGTTGTGAGAAGTGAGCAGAGGTTTTGCTTCACCCTGCCTAGACAAGGGGAATCTATCTGGAGCCATGTGCATTTCTTACAGAAGATTTTTCTATGCCAGTGGTGTTGCCTTTCTCAAAAGTGAATTACCTTCAGGAACTAGCTGTATTCAGACATTGCTCACCCTGAGTATGGCAGGCAGCTGTGTCCAGTTGGGAGTATTGTCTGCTTTGTATTATTTACTGGAAATCAATGGCATTTCATTTGTCCAAATTTGTCTCCTTGTTCTCTGACTTCAGACCTGCAGCACTGGAATGACTGTTTTGTTTTTCTGCATCCAGTATATCCCCAAATGGAAGGCCTCATTAGGAAGGTGGGAGTCTTGCCTGTTGCTGGCTGTGCCTGTAATCAGGAGCAGGCTGACTTCTTTTGCAAGTGTGCACTAATTTTAGATAGTCTTTCAGATGAGTGACTTTATAGGAGGAAACTTGGGCCTTACTTCCAGGAGAATCATGCCTCCTGCTACCTTTGTTAACAGGAGGAATTGTCTCCCACTGCAGGGGTGCAAGACCTGAATTTAATCCCTAGATCTGATCTGTCGCTAATTTTGTGAACTTGGGCAAACTGCTTAATATCCATGAACGTAATCTCCTCTTTGCTCAGCAAAGAGAAAATGCTTCCATCTTTTGTCCATTTCCAGTAAAAACTTCTTTCTGTGGTGGGGATTCTCTCTTGCTTGCATGACATTGAGCATCATTGACTGCTGTTCTTATAGACCTGACTGCTCCTGTAATGTGCATGATAAGGAAGAATAGTAACACAGGGACACAGCAAACAGCAGAGTCTGTGACTTACAACTGAACTCTCAGGTGGCTGTCAGGGAGAGGGTTCTGGGATGGGATCACTGCAACAGCAGAAACAGCAAACAAAGCCAAGGACTTCAGATAAACCATGTAGATAGTAAGAGGTAATCCTGAACCAGGAGGGGAGTGGTGAGGCTGTGGCAAGGGACTGGAGGTGCTGTGATGTGTGGCCAGGCCAAGTGGAGCTTCTTTAAGCAGCAGCTATCAGCTCAGGGAGCATGGATTAGTGCTGTGCTGATGGTATCTAGAAGGGCTGTATCTGTACTCTGCCTCCCTGTGATGAAACTGGAAAGCTGCCTCGTGGAAATGTGGTGTGGCCTTGTAAACTGGAAATCTTCAGTGGCTTCAGTCCCTCATACTGCTCCTGAAGTTTATGCCAAAGTGTATTGCTTAGGAGTTCTAAATTAAAGATGTTTACTTTTTAAATAGAAACAAGCTAAATTTTACAGAGGAACCTAAGAGCAGAGCTTCAAATCATTATTGCAATCATTTGGAATATGGTGGGAATATGGCACTCTGAAGAGGTAATATCTTCTTCTGGAGGATAAGCTAAAGTGAATGTAAACCTTTGGTATATATTTCTTTGGCCTGACTTCTTTGCTTTGAAGCTGCCTGAGCTTCTAAGATGTAGCTGGCAGATACTCATTTTCATGCTGGAGAAAGAATGTTTAACTGGTGTAAATACATCCACCTATTTTAGGCAGCATAATGCCAGTGTAGAGTGTTTGTTTTATCACTGTGGGTCTGACTGTTGTGTACATCACCCCAAGGTGAAGTGAATCAGCGAAATCTCAGCACTTGCTCGCAAAAAGAGGCTTAGGTGAGTCCAATTCTCCTTTCTGAGTCAAGTCTTAAAACTCCTTTCATCAGCTTTCCTGGAGTTTGGCAAGCTGCCCTGAGTTTTGGCTGGGGCTGGGCTGGCATTACATACATCAATACCTATGCAGGATTGATTGGAACATGGGACAGCTGTGGGAAAATGATCAATTATCATTTAGCTCTTAGCAGTTCTCCCTCTGATGCTGCTGAGGGATTTTACACTGCTGGGTGAAGGGGCTGGTGTGCCTTCTGTAGGGAACTGCAATGTGATCCTTGTGCCTAGGCTGGGCAGTGATTTTCAGCATGAGCAGTGAGAGCAAAGCATCAGTCCTAGTTCTCACAACACTCGAGAGGTTATGTTTAAATGTGTTTCCTGTTTTACCACAACATACAATTTGTTGCAGCGCAGTTTGTGTCGCTGTCTGTGTGTATTTATTGATCAGTGCTGATTATACTGGAAATGGGCAGCGTTTGGCTTTGTGCTTTCAGTCATTTGGGAAGTGAGACTACTCAGTTTGTGTTGCACTTGGGTTTTATTGCCTTGAGTTGTTCTCACTGTATTGTGTGCTGTGGCATGTATTGACTCCTTTTGGCATTGCTGCTGCTCTCCTGGATCTCAGAGTACAGCAGTTTCCTACAGCTTGCATGTAGGAAATCAAGTGAAAATTTGTTTGCAGGGGTTGCCTGCTGCTTTTGCATCCCATGTGGCTCTTTAGTAGTTCAGGGGTGGTGGCTGTGCCCCAGGGTACATCATGCAGCCCTCAGCAGAGCTGTGCTGCTGAGTGTTTTGGGGTAGGTGCAACGACTGAAGTGACTGAGATCAGTGGCACTATGCTGGACTGGTGGTACACATCAAATTCCACCCCAAAACTGGGCAGCAGGAGCTGATAGCAACCCCAGGTCATGAGCTGTCTCCAAGGTCTCTGTGGGCTGTGTCAGTCTTTACAACTGTCAGAAATATGGAGACAAACAAGTGGCTTGTGAAATCAGGAAATCTGACCATCCTTGTTTCAATTGCTTTACTACTTCTGGGTCATCTAGAGAGGGTCTCTGTACTGTTTGGTGTGGAGTGGGGAACACATTCAGCTCTTTCCTTGGTAGCTGTTGGGTCCTCTTTGAGTGCCCCTGGACAAAACATACCACAGACTTTAACACCAAATTGTCTAGTGTGGAGTGTAAAGCAACCACTTGGATCTACTGCCCAACTGCATCCAGTCTACAGGCTGGACAGCAGAGTTCCCAGGAGTGTTTACTGGCTGAGAGGAAAACTATCAATGTGCTCTGTGCTTCATCTGTGAAGTGCTTTGTAGATGTTGGTGTGGAAATGGCTCCAGAAGCCAAGGCCACTGCTAGGTCTGGGACTGGGAGCATTTCACGTGGCCTGTTTTCATGCAAGTAAAGGATTTTCTGCTGCAAATAGCAAAAGTTGGACAGGTCTGGCTTCAAAAAAAAAAGCAGGTGAAACTGATGATGCCAGAGCACCTGATGTCCAAGTAATCGAAGGAAGGGTGGGGAGGTTGGATAAAGCCTTGAGCAACCTGCTCTGGTGGGAGGTGTCCCTGCCCAGGGCAGGGGTTGGGGGCTGGATGATCTGTAAGGTCCATTCCAACCCACGAATTGTATGATTCTATGATTAATGATGAGAAACAAATTTGCTGTAGAAAATTTGGCCTTTGAAGGATGGGAGGTGAGGCACAAGTGTCTTTACTTACCACTGTCATTTCTGGGCAAATCTGGTGCTGCTTTTCTGCTCAGTGAGCAGAAGATGGAATGGCTGGTTTGCCCCAAATACACTTTTTAAGCAGTGCCTTAGCCTTAATATGATCTCCAGGTGCTGCAGAGCTTTTTTTAAGGTAAGATAGCTGGAAAACTATGCTGTGGGTGAAACCTGGGCCAGAATTTGGCCTGTAGCTATTTTGTCTGTAGCTTGAAATACAGAGTTAACCCAGAACCTGCAGTTTAAATGTTCATATGCCAGTGTAACTCATGCAGCTGCAAACTATGAGCTGTTTTGCTGTCTTTCTCTGAAGATTTTGTTGTAAAGGCAGACAAATACATTTGATATTCCTCCAACAAGCTCTCCCAAGGATAATTTTGTGTGGCTGACTGAGTGGCATGGAAACACTGTTAAGATATTGTCCTTTTGTGGGTTCTGTAAAGAGGAGATGCAGTTGAAGTAATTCATAGTATGCAGAGAATCTCAGCAGTGTGCTGAGAGCTTCTCTCAGCAATTACCTGCAGGAATAAAGTAAAAAGCATTTATTATTGATATTCACATTCCACATATTAAGAAATAATTCTTCTGATATTGTTAATTTTTTATTTGTGGGCTGTGAAGGAGTGAAGAGTAAGACAAATATGGTAAAGGAAGAAAAATCTATGAGTTAATACATTAAGTTTACATATTTCTCGTGTGATGGATTTATGGTTTTTAATTACACCTTCATGTCTTGCATTGGGATCCCTGGGGGCTCTTTCTGAATTTCATACTTGTACTCTTATACATATGAGATGCTTTAACCTGTCACCTCGTGCAGTCTTACTGCTGCCTGACTGACCTCTGGTGAAGTGACTTGTTATTCAAGTTTAAAATCTGAGGCCTCTGCAAACTGCTCCATGATTAGAAAAAGATTTGTGTGGCTGAGAGAGTTTCTCATCCTGCCACGCTGTGAAACACAGACTTGGTTTCCCTGGTGTTTGCAGGGATGGGTGGACTTCGTGCTCAGCATTTGACCATGGGGAGCAACACCTTGGCTTCAGCTTATGGCCTTGCTGGCTCCCTAAGGGCTGTTTGGCATTGCAGAGCAGTCATGTCTTTGGAAATAACCCTTTGGGGAGCCATGAGTGGGTTTAGGGAAGAGTATTTGCAGCAGTATGTCATCCAGAATCTGGTTGTACATCTCTCTGCTTCTGTCTTCAGTTACATCTGACACTGGATTTTCGTTTCATAGCCATTTGCAGCATGGTTCTTTTATTGACAGTGGAATCAAAACCCTGTGCTAACAGGTGGGAAATGAAGCCTGTTGGCTCTGTGTGGTTTAGGTTGATTTACTCTGGTGAAATGAAGAGGAAGGCAGACTGCAGAAGTGGGTCAATGTCTGTATTCCAAATCCATCTCTCTGTATAGATATCATTACCCCTGACTGCTTTATTTTTTCCAACACATCCTCTTCATTTTTCTCTTCAGTGGGAACATAATTACCTGTTTATATCTATGTGTGTGGAAATAGTGCCAGGATCTGTTTGGTATAACTAAGACATAGCTTATTGAAGAGGCAAACAACCCAGGCTGATGATATTCAGGCTTTCCAAAAGAAATTGGCTTTGGGGCTGTCACTGAGCATGAATATTCAGCCACAACTTGAGCCCCCTTCCTCAGACTTGTGCTGTGTATCCTTTTATTATTCTAGTCACAGCTGCTCCTAAGCACACACAGCTCAAGAGCAAAATAGCTCTGATTTGTATTGGAAGATTTTAGTTGGGTTTCAGCTTCTTATTGCCAAGTCTTTCGATGACATGAAAGATATGTTATATGCAGGACTGGCTTTTCTGACCCACCCTGAGCTCTTCATTGGGGGGTTTATTCCCATGGCAGGGCTTGGCTCTTGGGGGATTGGGTGCAATGGGGAGTGTGGAGTTAGAGAATTGCAATGCAGAACAAACACTTAACCCTGGGAAGTGAACACAAGTGAGAACACAAAGGTATTGTCCTCTGAGGCAATTCTTTGGGACATCTCTACTTTCCCCTTTTCTTCTTGTAGTTCTATTTTAATTTCTCTTGCTAGAATCATAGAATATTCTGAGAGGGAAGGGACCCACAAGGGTCATCAAAGTCACAACTTCTGGCTCTGCACATCTCCACCCCAAGAACCACACCATGCAAGTCCAGGTTCAATCTTAGTTTTCTTTCTTCTTGCCACTGGAGCAAAATCTTGTTTGCCAATGCTGGAAAACAGTGGTGGCTATCACCTCCTTTCTAGAGGATGTACTCCTGCTCTCTTTGGAAGCAGTGAAAGGTCTGGTACAGACCTGTCTCACTAAGCATAATGGTACAGAAACACTTTTCCTGCCTCTAAAGGAGTGAGCTGAAAAATGTTTGGCTGTTCACAAGGAAAAGTGCAGATCCACTGTGTGAAAAACATGCTTCACTCTGTACCTGGACAGGATTCCTAAAGCCTGTGCAAGAGCAAAGAGTTAAGGTAATCTTAGAGAGGAGTTAGTTAACCCAGGAGTTTTGTAGCTCAGCCGAGTACAATACAGGAGTGACATCAGTGAGAGATTAGAATAAGCTGTGTTATCTTCAAAGACTGTTTACTTAATGGTTGGGGGAATCACTGTGTTTGTAGGTGGAGGTAGGAAATGTCCTCAGGCAGACAGGAGCTGATAGCATTACACTGAGCTGTAGTGTTGCTCCTCAAGCATCCTTACACTGCTCTGTGCTTCTCCCAGCCTGCTGGCTGCCTCGGCTTTGTGTACACCACCAGTACCGAGGTCTTTAAGAGATTGCCAAGGTAATTTTGGATGCTAAACACTTAACCCAAGCAGTTCCCTTAGCTTTTGCCTTGTTTCTTCCATATCTTACTGACTTTGGGCTGTCCTGTTGCTTGATGTGATGGGTACAGGACCCATGTCATCCTGCAGCCAACACTGCTGGGAAGCACATTGTGTCAGGAGAATGAGTCCTTCTGATAAATATCCCCGTCTCATACCTAAATGATGTAACATCCTAAGGAATCAAGTTCTGTCAATCCTGGAACAGTATCAGTTGTATTTTTTTTTACATATATACATCATAGGTTTTCCTAGAAGTATCGGTTCAAGGTAATTTTCAAATCTCAGAGCTGAGTTTCTAAGGAAAGTTACCTACCCTTGTTAACAGATGGCAAACACATTGGGTTTGGGTTTTTGGAGGATTCTTGTGCAGCTCTTGGATCTTTTCTGCAGTGCTTCCTGACAGCAGTGAAGTTAATTCTGATCTCCAGGAAAAGGACTTGATTTGCAGATTGATGTGTAAAAGCTGCTATAAACTTAATTTGGAGCCCACTGGGATACATGCCCCATGTGCAAGTATTTAGCAGTTCCTTTTTTCTCCTGAAAACATTCCTGTAAAAATGGTCTTGAAAGCAAATTTTTGCCTCCTTGGCATTTTTTTCAAGAGACAAAACAGAGATGCAATGTTCCAGGCAGATATATTTTTGTTCCCAGCTGTTTTGAATGCTCATTTGATGTTAAGTCTTTGTTCAATCCAGTCCTATGTCATTAGTGACTCTGGAGTAAGTAGGTGTGCAGAGCTGGAGGAAATCCTGTTTTATACGTTCCTATTCTAGGAGAGCTCAGAAAGACTAACAATAATGCCTCTTGGTGAGGTAATGGGTAAACACAGTAAGAAATAAAACATGCTTATTCCTTACTGAAGCAGAAAAATAGCTTATGAAGCATATTGTTGTCTTTGATAAGTGCAGATAATCTGACCTGCCGGTCTGTGGATTAAGGCATTAACTGGGGAAGGTGAAACGGCTTCTCATAAAGAACCTGTCCCTCTGGTTGGAAAGGACTTGTCAGCAAATGTTAATGAGCATTAAAAAGAAGCAGCAGCTCAGTCATAACCCAGCAGAGGCACTTGAAAGGCTTGCCCTGACTTCAGTGGTCACTGCATTCCCACCTGAGCTGGAGGGTTGTGTTATCGTGACTCCAGTTTGGGCACTGGGTCCAGTCAAGGGGGTGGGTGGTGCTCAGCAAAGCTCTGCTGGAGCTTTGGGTTTGTACAGGTCCTCTTCATGGTCCTTCCAAGACGCTGTGGGAAAGAGAAATAGGGAGCATCCCCCATCTTTTTGTTCCCTTTGCTTTTGTTCCCTTTGCTGAATGGAGTGTAGTAGAAATTCTCATTTTCAAGAGGAATCAGTGTTCTCACAGGAATTTCTTGATATCACGTTCTGGAGGATGTCAAGATTGGATTTAAAGCTTTTGGTCTTGGTCAGGAGATGGCCAGCAGGTAGAGAAACAGGAGGATTTTTTGTAGACTTTTTTTTTTTTTAATGAGAAGAAAGTGTGAAATTGTGTGATTTCCCCATCAGCAAACTTCCATAGCAGCACATGTGACTATGATGGAACATCTCCAGCCTACTTACACTTTCTGTGCTGCACGCTTCCCTAGGGGATCCAGGGCAGTTCAGGTAGCATCACATTTTTAGATGAACTTGCCCCATTTAATGCCCCTTGTGATTGCAGATGAGTGAGTTGCATGCATATACCTTGTGTTGGTGTTCCCTATATATACACTAGTTTTATGTGCCTTAATCTGCTGTGTGTACTTCAACCATATTTCTCATCCATCTTTTTGACTGTGAAACAGCAGTGATCCCTTTTCTCTGGGTGAGTAGGCAGAATCATCCTTGTGGCATATTTTAACACCACTTAGAAGACAGCAACTGATTTTAGTGCTTGTGATTTGTTTTGCTTTATTTGATTCCTTAAATGTCAGGCGCTCTGAACAGTTCTAGGGTTTTCCTTCTTTCTTTGGGAAGTGTTAGTTGCTGAGAAGGCAGCTGGAGTGCTGAAAACATCACTCCCTTAAGAATTTGGTGTGTGATGTGTTTAGCTGGGAAGAAAGCCCCGTGACACTTATCCTTTTGGCTTTGTTTTCTTTTTTTTTTTCTTTCCCCTGAAAAGTTGCTGTCTTGCCCTGCTGGTTTGGTGGTGAAAGAATGTTGCAATGCTGTTTAGCTGTGCGATGCCTTTCAGGTAGTGAGAGGTATCTGAGGAATGAGAGAGATCTCCTGGGAATAACTGGCTGGCACTTGGTTGACCTAAGCTGATGGATTTAAGCATAGTCCTGATTCCTGCCTGCCAAAAGAGCAGCTGCTGTTGACAACTGCTGGGTGTGTTACCCTTTTGGCGCATGGGCATGTGCCTTCCTACCTGTTTGGTGGGTGCAGCTACCTCCAATGCTTTCTGCTCTCCTGTGCTCTTCAGCCCCTTCAGGAGACCTTGTCCTAGGTGTTGGACCCCTGATGGCAGGAGGGAGCTGAGATATCTCTTCTTACCTTCTGTAGAGGAGCAGCTGATTGTGACTCCCTTATGCGTGCAGTGCTTCTTGGTGGAGTATTTAGGGGAAGGGAGTGAAGGGATGAATGCGCATTCGGCATCACTGAGGACTAGAGGGAATGGCCATAAGTTGTGACAGGGCAGAGTCAGATGAGATGCTAGGAGGAATGTTTTTTCCCTGTTAGAGTGTTCAGGCACTGGGATATTGCCCAGGGAGGTGGTGGAGTCACCATCCCTGGAAGTGTCGAAGCGGCGTCTGGATCTGGCGCTGGAGGATCTGGTTTAGGGGTTCCAGCAGTGACAGGTTAATGGTTGGACTCTATGACCATAGAGGTCTCCTCCAACCTTGATTTTGTGATCACAAGCTTTTAAATGCCTGGTGGAAAGTGCAAAGGGGAGGCTGCTGGAGCATCTCCCTCTCCTAGACCCCAGTAACTGTTAGTGGCTCCAAACAGGGCCAGTAAGGAAGGAGGGGAAACTATCCATTAACTGCTGCTTTCCAGAAACACTTGAGATCAGAGTCTTCTGAGTACGTATCACCCCTCGTGCTTGTTTCAGGTTATGTTGTGATGGCAGTCCTGATCATTATCTCCTCTTAATTTTCTAGAGCATGATCTATGTGGATACACCTACTGCACTCAGAGATTTCACTGCCAGATTAGAGACATGTTTAGGAAATTAGTAACGAGAGAAAAACGTGTAATTAAAAATGATATCAGTTTGGAAGCTCATCCATCTTCAGCCAGCTTGCTGGGAAAGAAAGGAGTCTTACACAATGCTTAGTGGTGGGAAAACACATTTGGCTTTCTACATTTTAAACAGGAAGGAACTATTTAAATGACAGACTTACAATAGGAATTGGGGCATTTACTTGGGAACACTGCATCACGTATTGTAGCTGCACAATGTTGTAGTAACTCTGTATAAAGTTGAGGCAGATCTCATTCTATTTGTTTTCTTTTAATGATGCCTACAGACAATTATTTTTTTTAAAGCTTATTTGGACTCTTTATAAAGTAGTTGGGTCATTGTAGTGAAAATAGCATTCATATTCTGAGACAGTCAGCTTTATATATGCTGAATATTGTCTGTAACATCATGAGGATGAGCACTTAATTTGTTTTCCAAGATATGCAGTTTTATGTGAAATGTCTTAAATTCAGAATCTGCTCTTCATCCCCAATGACCATTATAAAACTGCCATATGCCTAAAAATGTGCTCAGCACAACTGCAGTTGTTCACAATTGTGAATTTCCTCTCATTTTATGATGGAATCCTTAGTTTGGAATAATTTTATTCTTTACTAGTAGCAAAAACACCATTTGGCCATATATGGTTCATTATAAAATGCAGTAACTCCTAAGCATTTCAAACAGTACACATGCTTTATTTGAGCTTTTGTGCCATTTTTCACGAACAGTTAACAGTACCTTGTTGTCATTGTTGTCATGATATCTCCATAAACTCAGTTATCTTTCTCTTTGGTCCAACTTTAGAAACACATAGAAAACCTAAGCAGATGTCGGAGCAATAACCAGGTATACATTGTAGTACTTTGTAAAGTTTTAATTGCTGCAGGGATGTTTCCTGCTTAATGGCTCTGTTTATTAAGTGCTCCTATCTGTTATATCTTGTTCAGGAGTGTTCCTTGCATATGGTATTTCAGGCTGAGGCTGGCTGTGACAGCCCCAGAGAAACCTTGCAGAGGGATGTGCTTTTTCAGTTGTGCTGTTTGTGGTGTAGTTAGCGAAACTTCTGAATTGCTTGTGGTGTAGAGTCCTGTGCAATTTGCGATTTTTGGTAAAATCATTCAATACTTTAGAGCTGTGAGTTTGACGCAGGTGTGTCTAGGCCCAGCTGGGCCTGTGGATGTGACCAGGTTGGATAGGGCTTAAAGCAATTTGTTCTATTAGAATTCATCCCTGCTCGTGGCAGGGGATGGGAACTAGAGGATCTTCAAGGTCCCTTCCAATCCAAACCATTCTCTGATCTTTGGGTGGATGCTAGTGGTGGCTGTTGGGTGTCTGTTGAGAAATGATGGGTGCTGTTACCTGGGAGGATGGACGATAGGTGAGGAGGGCATGGCCAAAATGACTTGCTAAAGATCAGCAGTTCTTGGTGGTGCTTGGAGCTGTTAATTAGTGGCCAAGGCACCTCTTGTGTCTGGGAGTTGGAGGTCACCAACTGTGGTGGAGAGTGTGGGCAGCTCCTTGGCATTGCCTATGCTGGTTACCCTTGGAGAACTGGCCTTCCTGGAGAGGTGTGAGGGGAAGCACAGTGTTTCTTGACAGGCACCTTGGGGTCTGTGCTGCTGTGTGCAAACAAGGAGATGTGGTTATGGTTCAAGGGGAAAAGTGGGAAAAGGAGATCCTTGGCTCATGCCCCTGTGCAGTCCTGCAGATTTGTGCCCAGACCAGGCCAGGAAGCCAGGACTGGGTCTTTTATGAGTGATCTTATGCATTGATGAAACAATGAGATAGAAAATCTTTTCCCAGGACAGGGATTAAATAATTGCTGTCTTGATGAAAGGCCCTAACATCTGGCTCTTGTGTTTCATGTATTTTGTCATGTAGATGTAACTGTTTGCTTTGTTCCTGCAGTAACATTAACTTATTAATGTATGGAGCTGTTTCCAGGTCAGTGAGAAACTGCATGTAAATCTTTATTACACGTGCTTGATTGTCTTGAAGTCTTTATAAGATATAATTAGCGTCCAGTAATCATATTGTGGTGCTGTTGCTGTGATTATGCTGGTAGTTAGTGTGCAGTGCAATTCTGGTTTTATAGGCTGGAGCTAATGTTAGCTTGATTAAAATAAAGGATAAACATCACCGTGTGTTGTTGGCCAGTTAATTTTCTCACCTTCCTGCTGTTCCTGAACCATAACCACATCTCCTCGTTCGCATACAGCAGCACAGACCCCAAGGTGCCTGTCAAGAAACACTGTGCTTCCCCTCACACCTCTCCAGGAAGGCCAGTTCTCCAAGGGCAACCATCATAGGGAATGCCAAGGAGCTGCCCACACTCTCCAGCACAGTTGGCGACCTCCAACTCCCAGACACAAGGACTCTCTTGGCCACCAACTAATTCATTGCCTCCTGCAGGGCTGAGATGTGACTGCCTGCCCCTGAGTGGCCTCTGATGAGAAAGCCATGGTCAAACCATGGTCTTTAACTTGTGCTGCTTCAGGTTGAAGTGGGGCCACTCTCAGTCATGGTGCCTGCTCTGGGAGGGAAGAAATTGGTCTCAGCAGGTCTTCAAGGACAGTGGCTTGGCCAAGCTCTAGTGCCTAGAAATGTTTTGATCCTATTGTAATGAATAGCTGCTAGTTCCTGTTGTTGTTTTGTTTTGATTGAGTGCCCAGCTGGTGTATGGTGCAGATAGGATGTTGGGGCAGGGAAAGGAAGTAACTGTCAAAAGTGCATCTCCCTCAGGAAAGCAAGAATGTGGAGGCATGGCAGGACTGGGGCTTAAAGAGCACTTTTTTCCTTGGTTTTCGTAGTGCACTGGCTGCATGCAATTTTCCACATGCTGGGTAATGGAAAGTTGGCCCCAGAGGAAGTCACTTTGCAAGTCAAGTTTGGGATTATAAAATCAATCACTCTTGGGTCACTAATTGGTGTGGAAGATAGGAATTTCCTATACAGTATGATAAGTGTATTGGGTTTCTGGCAGTGTGTGCACAGTGCAGTGTTTAGCCAACGCTATTCTTTCCTGATTCTGTTGTTAACTCAGGAAAAGCATCAGGTCATTTATAGCTACACCCAAATTGCTGGTTTGTTTCTGAGCGGTGAGGGGAGGGTGGAGGGAGTCTGATGTCATGTAGGATCTACATGTGTTTTAGGAAGTTTGTTTTCATCTCTTTGTGGCAGAATAGCAAAGCTTGGCAGCCGTGTGGGACTTGTGAAGATTGATTGCTCCTGGTGTTAAGCATCTCCCATCTCTGAGTTTATATCAACACCAGCTCTCTTCCAGCAGCAGCATCTGGCTCATTGGCAAGATCTGCAGGCAGTTGTTCTGCTTGCTCTGGAGGTGCCTCTGGTTGTCATGTGGCTGCTGCCTTGGCTGTGCTGCCTTGTTATTCTAGCTGGTCCCATTTTCATCTATTTACTTTTTGGCTTACCATTGATTCTGATGAAATGCTCCTGAGATTATAGTTTGAATAAATCTTGCCTGACTTTCTCATGCAGGGACTTCCACGAGATGCTGATGTTCATTTATTTCAGGGGCTGTTTGCTGATGGAGCTGGAGCAGTAGCATCTCAGCCTGTGCCTTTTGTGCAGGTTTTCCCTGTGAATCACAGCATCAGTCATGTGAAGGAAGACACACATTTCAGCATGCCCTGCATAATGTTTTTTTCTGAGACTAGAGCTGCCAGCAGACATCAAATATTAACAGTACCCAGTGTCTGGGATGGTGCTGAGGGTCCTGGAATCTGCCACTTGGATTTCTCAAGTTGAGCATTGGGAGTGGAGTTTCTGGCCCAGCTGATACAAACTGGCACAGGAGCAAAGAATAGTGTATATCACCTCTGGATTTACATCACCTCAAATGCTGTGCCTACCTGTTTGATTGTATGCTTTTTATTCACATCCCTTGTACTTTAAAAGCATGATTTTTTCAGAAGTCCTGTGGCTTTGAAAGACACATAGGCTTAAAAAGTGAGTGATTCTTAAAAGGCTAAAGCATCTCTTTTCATTAAAGAAGCTTATCAGGGTCACTACTTCTTCTGGTTAAAATTTGCAGAGCTGCGATGTGCAGGAGACCAGACAAGGCGGTTATCTTCACTGGTCTTTAACTCTAATGATCTGTAGAACTACTTCAGCACTGTCCACAACAGGAGCTGTTTGACAAGCTGTCAGATTTTACAAGGATCTTAGCAAGGCATGGTTACTCACAGTTTACTGGTTTAAAGTGTGTGTTTACATCTGTAAAAATAATACTATAGCAGCTAGTGGGTGCACGCATTTTTTAAATGTTTTCCTGGAAATTTGACACATTTACTGCCACAAAACTTCATTTTCAAATGAAGGGAGAAATTTGGACACTAAGATGTTGCTTAGCTCATCATCCAGCAGCTACAAACATACATTTCATGGGTGTTTTATGAAATGGAGAGGAGGCTGGTGAAAGAGTTCACTGCTAGTTTGAAGTTTGAAACAGGGATGCTTCAACTTAGAGGGGGATATAGTGACTTTGCATCCAGTATGAATGCTGCCATGCATTTCCTTAGGGCCCAGGTCTCACTCTGGGGCTGTAATCTGTTTTTTAAAGAATGTTTTCCTCCTCTGTACTTGGCCTTTTCAGCAGCTGATGAGGCAGCTCCATTTCCAAGGTCAGAGAACTGAAATTAAAATAAAACCATCCTTTTATGCAGTGCTTTCAATTGAACAGAAACATGAATGTGTCCTATGATGTTAGGCATTGTCTACATTGGTGCAATTTCTACCGAGGCAATGTTAGATACTGAGAATGTTTCAGAGCCCTGTTAAGTGTGACTGGTAGGATGAGCTAGAGCCTTTCATCTCTTACTTGCTGGTTTTAATAGGATCTGGCTTGAAGGGTTTTGAAAGTCGTTGCCAGGTATTTGATTGCTTCTTGTGTCTCAGGAGATAAGGCTTGTTTTGTGTGTGAGGAGCCTGAAAGAGTTTACAGAGGTATTTTTGCCAGCCAGCTGTGGGCAAGTCTGCTTGAGTGTGTGTTATAGGCAGATACAAGCTCTCTTTGCCCATGGGTTTAGTATGTTTATATCCCGTGCCTTAGCAGAGTTTATAAACCCTATTAACGTGGCTTTTGAGATGCTCTGAGCAGGGGTAGAGTGGGGTTTTGTCTGCCTGTGGGCATAGCCCTGTTGATGTATGTTTGTAGAAGAAAGACCTTAGGCAAAGGGAGTTGATTGTGTCAACCCTTTGGATGGAGAGGGGTGGCACAGCTTGCAGTTCCACAGGATCACTGCAGGGATTCTCAGAGTAAGGGTTACAGGAGGGTATTGATCACCACACTGTTGTTGTCCTGCCCACACGAGTGTGATCTGCTGACCTTGTTATTTAGGTCACATAGAAAATGAGCTATGCCTTTTGGTGCCCAGACAGTATTTTGAGGACTCAAGGCTGGATACATGCTTTGCTGTCAGCAATACAGTACAGCCACTGAAAGGCTTTTCACATGGCTGTAGGATAGTCTAAAAGACAGTACCAACTTACAAAAGGTGCTATTTTTAAAGGGAGCCAAAGCATTCTCATGCAAAGCAGTTGATTGATCTGACATAGGACTATTAAATGACAGTTGTTTTGTGGATGGGATTGGTAATGGCTGTTGAAGACTAACACAGCCCTCAAGAGTGTCTTACTACTAATACAATCCTGTTCTTGCTATGAGGCTGACATGAGCTGGTAATGGGCACTTGCAGCCCAGAAGTCCAACTGTATGCTGGACTGCACCAAAAGCAGTGTGGCCAGCAGGGCAAGGGAGGTGATTCTGCCCTTCTCCACTCTCATGAGACCCCACCTGGAGCACTGTGTCCAGCTCTGGGGTCCCCAGTGTAAGAAGAGTGTGGACCTGTTGACCTGAGTTCAGAGAAGGCTACAAAGGTGATCAGAGGGCTGGAGCACATCTTCTATGTAAACAGACTGAGAGAGTTGGGGCTGCTCAGCCTTCAGGTACTGGAAGGCCATGATTAGGTCACCCCAAAGCCTTCTCTTCTCCAGGCTGAACAGTCCCAATTCTCTTAGCCCTTCCTCATGGGAGAGGTGCTTCATCCCTCTCATTATCTTGGTGGCTTCTTCTGGACTGGCTCCAACTGGTCAATGTCCTTTTTGTGCTGGGGATCCCAGAGATGGATGCAGTACTCCAGGTGGGGTCTCTTGAGAGTAGAGTAGGTGGAGACAATCCCCTCCCTCACCCTGCTGGCCATGCTGCTTTTGATGCAGCTCAGGACACATGTGGCTTTCTGGGCTGTGAGCACACATTGCTTGCTCATGTCCAGCCTCTCATCCACCAGCACCTCAAGTCCTTCCTAACAGGGCTGCTCTCAATCTGTTCATCCCTCAACCTATACCAGGGTTTGCCCTGATCCAGGTATAGCACCTTGCACTTGGTCTTGTTAAACCTCATGAGATTCCCATGGTTTTACTTCTCAAGCTTGTCCAGGTCCCTTTGGATGGCATCTCATCCTTGAGGTGTGTCAACCACACTACTCAGCTTGGTGTCATCTGCAAACTTGCAGAGTTTGCACAGATCCACTATGTGATTAATGAGGATATTAAGTAACACTGATCCCAGTATGGACCCCTGAGGGACACCACTTGCCACTGCTGTCCATTGAGATGGACAGATAGGTGTGGTTGGGCTTGCACCATCTAGGTGTGGTTTGACTTGCACCATCTAATTTAGGCATCTCATTTGGATTCCCAGAGCTATTCCCTGAATTTGTAGGGATTGGAGTGTAACAATTCTATTTGTTGTATCTGTAAGGGAAGATTGAAAGTAGAATACATATGTAATAGAGTTAATGATAAAAAAGTTTTGGGTGTCATGGTGATGGGCTACGAGTATTTGACAAAAGAATTATTCAAGGTGTATGGAGGGTCACGACTAGGACAAGAGGCATGGAATTAATACAGGAATGATGCAAGTTGGAAAATTTGTTGTGAGCAAGATAACAGGTTAGTGAATAGTCATCTAAGGAGAGCAGTATTTTGAAATCTTTAATCCTTGTCTGTGGCACTTGGACCCAAGCAACAAGCTTGTCTACAGGTGCATTACTCATCTTTCCAAGATTAGGATCATAAGAACATAGGGCTGGAAAAGGATCTTCAGACCTTTAAAAACTAGTCCAGCTTCTTTCACCGAAATGGGGTCATCTGTTTCTTGATCACTTCCCATGGATGTTTCTCATCTGCTCTTCACATGCTCTCACAAAGGAATGAGATTTCTCAACATCATTCTGTAGCAGTTGCCAATATTGGCTCCCCTTTGACAGTTTTCTGAAGACATCTTTGTAGAAAAATTTGCACAGATCCACTATGTGATTAATGAGGATATTAAGTAACACTGATCCCAGTATGGACCCCTGAGGGACACCACTTGCCACTGCTGTCCATTGAGATGGACAGATAGGTGTGGTTGGGCTTGCACCATCTAGGTGTGGTTTGACTTGCACCATCTAATTTAGGCATCTCATTTGGATTCCCAGAGCTATTCCCTGAATTTGTAGGGATTGGAGTGTAACAATTCTATTTGTTGTATCTGTAAGGGAAGATTGAAAGTAGAATACATATGTAATAGAGTTAATGATAAAAAAGTTTTGGGTGTCATGGTGATGGGCTACGAGTATTTGACAAAAGAATTATTCAAGGTGTATGGAGGGTCACGACTAGGACAAGAGGCATGGAATTAATACAGGAATGATGCAAGTTGGAAAATTTGTTGTGAGCAAGATAACAGGTTAGTGAATAGTCATCTAAGGAGAGCAGTATTTTGAAATCTTTAATCCTTGTCTGTGGCACTTGGACCCAAGCAACAAGCTTGTCTACAGGTGCATTACTCATCTTTCCAAGATTAGGATCATAAGAACATAGGGCTGGAAAAGGATCTTCAGACCTTTAAAAACTAGTCCAGCTTCTTTCACCGAAATGGGGTCATCTGTTTCTTGATCACTTCCCATGGATGTTTCTCATCTGCTCTTCACATGCTCTCACAAAGGAATGAGATTTCTCAACATCATTCTGTAGCAGTTGCCAATATTGGCTCCCCTTTGACAGTTTTCTGAAGACATCTTTGTAGAAAAATAGCATGATTTCCTATTTTCCTTTCCCAGGTGGATATGGAAAGGAATTTGTCACCAGTCTCTTTGTAACCATTTTTTGTGTACTGGAGTACTCTGATCAATTTTCCCTCTTCTAAACTCAACAAACCACACTCAATTCCCACAACACTCCTGTTTTCCAGACTCTCCTGATAGACACTCCTCAAATTTTCTGTCTCCATCTGCTGTTTATATGGCTGGGATCATACTTCACCCTAATGAGATTCCATAGGAGGATCATTTGATTCTTCTGGCAGTATCTTCCACCTGCAGATATCCCTTAGGAGCTGCATATATATATTCTCTTTCTAATACAAACTAGGACTAGCAGAATGGGCCCATTACTTCTTTGCACTAGCATCTTCTCTGAAACCAAGGGACAACCATGGACCTTAATTCCATCCAAGTCCAGAGATACTGAAGGCACAGCAACCCACTTCCCAATAGGGAGCTGATGGCAGATTTGTGAGTTTTCTTGTTGAAATTCCTCCACTGAAGAGTGGCATTAAAAAAAGCCATCCAAGAATTCTCTTTAAAGAGCTGCTGTGGGATGAACAGTTTGGAGAGGGAGGTTGTGTCTCATGCATGTGCCACCTAGTAGGCAAAGGAACTGGAGCAGACTCTTCAGGCAGAGTGTGGCCTGCTTGTGCTTGAGGAGTTAGAGATTTGTCTTCATCATTCCTTTCCTAGTCATCCCTGTTTAGAAGCTGGTTTTTTTCTTCTTTTTTTTTTTTTTTTTCCTTGATTAAGTCAAGGTTGGACTCCATGACCTAATGGTTGCACTTGATGATCTTAGAAGTCTCCTCCAACCTTCATGATTCTATGATTCTGATTGATGATTGTAAGTCTGAGCAAGGAGAAAAAGGAAAAACTCCAAGCCACCATGGTACTGCTTAAATTCAGTTGTAAACCCAAAACTGGTTCAGCCAACAAGATGTTTTATGGTGTAGCAGTTAAACCGAGGAACTTGGAACTTAATTAAGATGAAGAATAAGTGTAATTCACTTCATTTTTTTCCCATGGAGATAACCTGCATGATGTGCTAACCATGCCCTGTATGTAGCAGTTTGTAGCTTGCAAGAGGAGTGCACAATGGGCAGTGTTTCAGTTGTGGAAGCTAAATCATTTCTATGCTCTCCTCAAGTATTCATTTACCAAATAACTGATAAAACAAGCGAGTGAAAGAGATGTTAAGAGAGTGTGATCCAATGCCAGGCACTGGTTTTCATAGCTGATTTTAAATCTACATTATGCTAATGATGTTCATTCGGAAAATGTGTCCACTCCCTAACTTCTGCTGCTGAGTGTTCTCTTAATTGGATTCAGATGGTTGGACTGAGGCAGTTGTGGGGTTTGTATACAGAGGAGTGTTCCAAGCACTTATTTTTCCTAGTCAGTCTTCCAAAGCCAGAGTTGCTTTCGGTGGGGCTGGTGTCCAGACGTTGTTGAGCTCCCTCATTAGAGGTCTGTCTGATACAAATGGGCATGGTTCAACTGGGGCAAATGCAGTTATGATCACTTAAGCGTGCTGAAGATCTCATCTGGGCCATGACTCCTTTCCCAGTCCATTGGGCTGTCTGGGCTGGGTTGCTGGTCTCTGGCCAGAGTTCATCAGTGAGGAGTCCATCTCACCAGGCTCACATTGCAATTTATCACTCTGAAAACACAATCTGTTGGCTAAATAATACTAATAGTGGGAACAGCCTTTTGTTTCCAATAAAATGATACTAAGAGTTGGTGTTTCGGAGGCATTTTGACCAAGGCAGCATGTTTTTGTGTAGTGCTGTTCCCTGGTTTTCATCCCTGTGCTGAAATTGAGTTACTGGGCAGCCTGGTAGAGCTCAGACTGGGTGTGGAGTAGGTAGCATTCAATGTCATGCAGATACCAGGCAGCACTGATTTCCCAAGTAGCTGTTCTAACACATAAATGCTCAATTTGCTTTGAAGAGGAAAGGGAAGTTGTGACTTTTGATGCAGTTGTGACTCTAATAGGCAGAGTTCCTGTAATCTGATTTACTGTTCTTATAGGCTAACCAAAATTTACTCTCTGGTTTCAAAGGAAAAATAATTAGGGCTGGAAAGCTGTTTATCTTTTAAATAAGAGCAACTAATTTCTCTCAGAGATTTTTGTCTGAATTTCTGAAAGGCAACTTCATCTTAGTGGCTATTTCTGGAAGTAAAGTCAAACAAAGACTGTTCAGACACCAAGGACTATGTGGTAACAGATATGTAACTTTTCCCCCAGACACTTGCTGCTGTTCAAAATGAGAACACTTTGCTGAAAGTTTATGAAAAATCTAAGGGAGAAATTAAAAAAGACACTGTAGGTGTTGGAGCACAGTGTTTTCCTATGAACAAAATCAGTACAGAATTTACATTGTGAAGTTACAGGAAGCCACAGACCCAAGAGGGAAAATGTAAAGATTACTTAAAACCAACAATAAACATGCAAATTAAAAGTCATCCATTTTACATGAAGTCATACACTATTAAAAATAGGCACAAAATTACCTACTAGTTTGGCTGTGCAGTTTATAGAACACACCAAATGTTCAAATTGAAGGAAATTAAGAAAAACATTTTTCCAAAGGCAAGTAAAATATCTGTTTAATTAGGCTGTAAAGAAGGAAGATTAAAAGTAATATTTTGTGAAGCAGTAATTACTGTGGTTCAGAAGTAGTCAGGTTCCTGTGTGCTGATCTAAATTTAACGGTGATAGCAGATCTCTTCGGGCTCTTTTGTTTTGTTTGTGTCTTTTAATTGTTTTAAATGGCAACCACTACCTTTCTTTGGTTTCCTTTGCACTGAGCTCACTGCAAGGCTCTTAGCTCCAATCCTCTGCTGGCTCATGAAATCAAATCTGGGGATCAGCTCATACCCTTTGGTTCTGCGAGGTTAAAAGCCAAATCATTGCAGGGGACTCTGCAGCAAGATAACAGGAAAGGCAGCTGAGACCACTGGGAGGTGGGTTGAGGTGCTGATGGGAGCCTGAGATGTAAATAAACCAGATTGCTCTCATTTCCTCTCTCCACTGTATTATGCATTCCAATAGCACTATTCATCTTTATGACAGACACCTATTGCTCTGACTTTACTGTGGGCCACTGGAGTACATGAAAGTGGGCAGGAAATGGAAATAAATAGAGTTCAGCACAGGCTGCCGAGGAACTAAACACTCTATGCTCATTTTTAGTGTGGGGCCATGTGGTTTGTTTGGGTTTTTTTAGCAGATTTATTGTATCACTTGACTTTTGTTAGAAAGATGGGCACTGTTTGAGAGATGCAGTGTAGTTATTTTATAAGTAAATGGGCTTCAATGTATTTTTTTTCAGAGTCATTGGGATGCCAAAGATGAAGAGAAATTAGGTTGAGTCTCAGCTGGGTAGAGTCAGTGGGATGTGTCTGTGTGTGCTGCCTTGGGTTGTGTTAGGAACAGAGTAATGGGATTGGAGGTTTGAAGAAATCCTGATAGCAAAGAGAATAGAAGGAGGAACACAGTCCATTGGCTTAAATTGATCATAGAATTTTAGGGGTTGGAATGTACCTTAGAGGTCACCCAGGCCCAACCCCTGCCCTGGGCAGGGACACCTCCCACCAGAGCAGGTTGCTCAAGGCTCAGCCAACCTGGCTGTGAACACTGCCAGGGCTGGGGCAGCCACAGCCTCCCTGGGCAACCTGGGACAGTGTCTCACCACTCTTATAGTAAAACGTTTTTTCTGATATCTAACCTAAACTTCCCCTCCTTCAGTTTGAACCCATTACCCCTTGTCCTATCATTGCAGTTCCTAACACAGAGTCCCTCTCTGGCTCCTTGTAGTCCCTTCAGATATGATCTTCCACCTAAAAGTAGTGGGAGGTTCATGTAGAGAGGTCAAATGGAATTTGGCCTTTAAAATGCATCTGCTTGTTTTCTAATGCCTGCACGTTCTGCTCTCTGGGGAGATGTGGGTTTCTCTCCTGCTTACACAGAGGGATGTTTTCAAGGACAGCAAAGTGACACTGTGAGTTCCAGATACTCTTAACTCACAGGAATGGGGACTTCAGGTGAATTCTGTTCTTCTGAAGGATTTGTGTGTTTGTTTTTCCTTCATTGTTTATATTCTGATAAGATTAGCTCAGTTCACTGAGTGAATTCACAACACGGGTTACTTGAAGACTCAGAGCTCATATTTTCTCTCCCTTGAGAGGGTCAGATAGTTGGAAACTTTCTTGAAAAGAATAAAATAATGAACCATTAGCACTGCTTTTTACCTTGATTACACTGAGCAGTCTCTGGTTTTGCTGAGTACAGTGCATTATTTCCTTTCTTTCTTTCTAGCAACGACTGCCATAGAGTTGAAAGCAAACATGAACCTTCCAAGTGTTTGTCAATAGAGAAGATATTGGTGGATATTTCTCAGTGTCATGTAAGATAAAAACTAATTTGTAAGCAGTGTAGCAGAAATCTGGGAAGACAATTAAGACAAAAAATCATTAACATTGATCCCTTTGCACTGGGATGACACATTCCTTTCTCCAGAATCTTCCTTTCAAAATGCTGTTTACCTCTGTACTTAATTGCATATTTCAGTGTGACGTTCAGGGAATTTTCTTTCTTTTAAACTGTACTTATATCAAGAATTTAACTCACAATACTGCTCCAGATACACTGCAGGAACTAGTGCCAGGCAGAATTGCAGGTAATTACTGAGGACTCACATTGGCAATTTGACTTTTCATCGTTTGTTCGTCATCGTTTGTTCGCACTCTGTGGAGAGTTCCTCACTGAAAGGATTAGGTTACAGATGGGTGGGTATTACTTCAGGGACTTCTTAAGTGAGAATCCAGATGCTTTTCTGTTGCCTCCTCCTCTCTTGCTTAGTTTGGGAGTTAGAAGTCAGTAGCTGCAGGTAAGATTCAAAGCTTGTATCTTTGTATCTGTTTTGCAGTGGAAAAAGTCTCTGTTATGCTGGTTGTTAATTGAACAGAAGATCTAACTGCAAACTTGAAGTGCTTGGGAAATTACAAGTTGAGCTAAAATTTCAAAACATTCTGATTTAAGTGCAGTATCACTGACAAACTGCTTCGGGTTTTCAGCAGAGTTCAGCTCCAGGAAGGTAATTTGATGTTTGATGCTTTCAAACTGTGGCTTTGCCTTTGGTGCCTAAGCTGTAGTAGGGCTTTTTGGAGATCCTGCCCCTTGGCCACATCCATCCCAGTTGCTTTGGCTGTGTCTGCAGTTTCCAGGGCAGTGTAGGATTTACAGTGGTAAGCTCTGGGTTGGTTTGTGTGCCCTCCATGCAGCACGTGGTGTTACCTGAACAGCTGAAATCTCACTTGATCCTCACTTGCTTTCATGTGGAGGCAGCAGAGCTGAGGTGTATGTCAGAGAGGGAAACATGAATTACAGGGGCTGTTTCTTCCTCTCTGTTACATGCTGCTGGATGTGTTTTCAAATCTGTGCTCCTTTTCCCTACTCCAGGTTTCAGAGGCGAAGCCTGAAGGCAAGCTCCAGGCTAAATGCACTGCTGTTGATGGAAATGGGTGTTTTGCTGTGTGTTCAAACAGCAGAGCAATCCTGGGCTGCCAAGTCTACCATCCTGCCTGATTGAGCTTGGAAGGACTTGCAGACCATGTCTGTGAGCATTTCCTCATGAGGACAGTTTGCATGTGTGTGTATCATCTCCCAGCAGCAGTCAGCAAGCTGGTTTGTGGCTAAGAACTTCTTGCTGCAAACCAGTGGTGAATTCAAGCATTTCAGAGAATCCTCCCATAAGAACGTGTAATCATCTCCTGCCTTGACCTGGCTGGGGGCTGCTGTGCTCCCCAGTACAGTTATCCCTACTTGGGACCATTTATTTTGCCTTTCTAACAGTCTCTGATATTTGGATATCTAAAATCTGTCTGCAAAAGTTAACTAGCTGAGTCTGAAATGAGGGGCTTGGTCTCTGCAGTGGCAGGGGAAGCTGTGTATGTTACAGCATCACAGCATTTTGCTTGTTCAGGAGGTAAGAACAGCCTTGGGAAAGTAGGTGTGACAAAGGCAGCATAGTTTATTTATGCTGTGGAGGAACAAAAGAGTCATGTTCTTTGTAGCACGGCAGACTCAAGTGGTTTTGAAGCACTATTTGGAATAGAGGCTTGGATGTTGTATATTTAATTTGTGTGCTGTTCCCCCCAGCAATCTGCACACCCTTTTTGTCTGGCTTTCCTCTCTCTGCTGGAACAAGGATAGCTTTGGCTGTTTCACCCCTCCTCTGTGTGTGTGTGTCTAGCACATTTGGGCACTCAAGTTTTATTTCTTCCCTCTGTAAAACATGAGAGTGTAACTTCCACCCCAGCCTTGTTAGGACATGAGCTGCTGAAGCAGGACCAGGCATTGTCACTGGGTAGTAAAACCTCTTTAATGGGCTGGCTTAACTTTTAAGTCATGGTTAATGTTTTTAGCAGTAACTTGTGTTTCCTCTGGCCTTCACGCCCAACCATTAGCCAGGTGTTTTTGTTGCACAGGGTGGAAAAAGAGAAGTAATCTAACTGTCCAGCTGGGCCCGCAGTGAGGTGCTGGAGGAGTTTGGCCACAGATGCCAACTGGGGGTCAGAGAGGCTGAGTGGGTTAAAAGGCTCCTTGTAAATGCCTAGCAAAATAGGAGTTGGAAATGAGACGGCTGGTGTTTGGGTTTTTTTTTGTCTATAAATAAATGACAAGGTTTCAATTTGGCACACTCTGTGCCTCTATGCTTTGCGACCTGTAATTTTCTAAATACATTATTTCTAGTACATTTATTTTGTTCCCCTCCTTTCATATGACATCCACTTGGTTTCTTTGTAACTGTGGGACAGACCTGACTCTGATCTGCCTTGTGCTGGAAACTGTGTTTATGGGAGCTAGAATCGGGGTCATTAATTTTCTGCACATCAAAAGAAGTTGTTTCTTTTAAAGGAGAAGCCTAGTAATTCGCTTTAATTGCTGATTCGAAACTTTTGACATTTGATAGCAATTTAAGCATTGCCAGATGAGGCTTCTGCAGTTGGGACCTGCAGGTGCTTCCTTGTGTGCCCAAGCTGGATCAAAGGAGTGAGCCCAGGGATGTGCTTGGCCATGGATGGGGCACTCAGCTCTGGAAGGTGTTCTGGGGCTGTTTGAATAGATGCTGTGTGTCTGCCTTGGCAAGCATTTGCTCACAGGGCTCTCCCTTGGAGAGGTTTCTGTGGAGCATGGTGCTGTTTGTTTTTCTTGGGAGATAGACTGCATTGCCTTTGTTTTGCCTGGGGCTAAGTTGTGCTTGCAGCATTAAGTCTGTATGTTTTTTGAGTCTAACCAATAGCAATTTCTGCTGCAAGGTTAGAAAAAAGTTTCTAAAATATTAATTGATTTTTATTTTTAAATTTTTTTTATCCTGACTAATATCTGTTCATTTAGTACAGATCTTTCGGGAGGTTGGGAGGAAAAGAATTTTCTTCCTCATGAGGACAAGCAAATGGCACAACTTCAAAGGCATTTTTTAGCAGGATCTAAACCTCAATAAAGAGAAGAGACAAAAATAAAACAGTGTCTTTCACTTAATTCTGTGTACTGGTTCACTAATGTCAATGCAGTTGATTGTTCAGCAGCAGCAGGAGAAGCTTTTCTTAGCCTGAGAAGTATTTTTGGGAGTCAGTAAATAAACAATAATTTAGATCATTGCGGAAAGAGCAATTTTTGTTAATGGCTTTTGGCTGTGGAATGATGTGATGCTAGATATACTCACAATGGTTTCTATCAACACTGTGCCCTGTCTTGTGAGAGATTTAAAACTCTTGCAGGAGCAGCCCAACAGTTGAACATGAGAGAATTTTTGTGCTGCTGCTGCAGAAGTTAAGCAGCATTTTAGGACTTTCTGAATTCAGAGCAAAGCCCAAGCACCAGTGCCAAGGCTGCTTTAAAGAATTTTATTGATGTGCATTGTAATTAAAACCAGAATTAGTTTTCTAATAGTACATTCATTTCCTAGAGAGCAATTGCAGCTTGGCATAAAGTAATACACTTTTAAGAACCAGCACTGATCTGGGATATTCCCAGCATATGTTGGATGCCTGACTTATTAGCTCTGTGTGCCCTCCTTATTAACAAGCAAATGAAATATTTTCCCTTAAAATAATTATGCAAATAAACCTTTGGCTGCACTGTGATTTCATTAAAACCTGAATTGTTTAGAGAGCTCAACGAGAGTGCGTGAGGTTGGGTCAGTTTTGCTGCACATCATTAGTCTTGATAGCAGATTTACAGCAGGGCTGGATTTAATCTCTTGACTAATCTTGACAGGAGCAGGTTTGGGATGGGAAGGAGTTCCTGTTTCAGGAGATAGGTGACTGCTGCCCAGAGAGGTGGTGGATTCCCCATCCCTGGAGGTTTTCAAGGTGAGACTGGATGTGGCACTTAGTGCCATGGTCTACTAACCACAGTAGGGTTGGACTCGGTGATCTTTGAGGTCTCTTCCAACCAGGTTGATTCTATGATTCTATGACTGTATCTCTGAAGTGGGAACACTGGGTTTGAAAATGTCTGAGCAGCCTTAAAATCAGCTAGCGAGGAGGGGGATGGGGAATTGCTCTGTGGAAACAAAATAGATGTTGCTTTTAAATCAGCCTTCTGAGTGTGCACATTGTCACACCTTCCCACATGGCTGTGGGCTCAAATCTATTTCTCATAAAAGCAACTGTAGCACGGGGGAATATTGGGACCATCTGGGTTGCAGAGATCAGAAGTAACGGGCTATGCTAGCAGAGGAGCCAGCTGTGGGCAGCACCATGTAAACTGGCTTTTATGCCACTTGATTAATCATTTCTGAGAGTGAGGATAGCAAAACGTTTACCAGGTCAGGCATCAAATTTTTTAACATACTTTAAAGTCTAATTTTCCTGGGTTTTCAGTGCTGGTATGGCTTTGGAACAAGTTAGGGTGTCTTGTTGGCTGGAGAGCAGCCAGGCAGAA
>NW_008691921.1:0-4351 GCF_000695815.1 Acanthisitta chloris
TCTGCAGTGGGATTACAGTGCTGGTGAATGAGGGAAGAGTGACCGAGGCATCTGCCTGGACTTGTGCAAAGCACTTGGCACTGTTCTGCACAACTGCCTTGTCTCTGAACTGGAGAGATGCGGATCTGATGGATGGGCCAGTCGGTGGATGGTCACACTTAAGGAGCTGTGGTTAATGGCTTAGTGTCTAAGTGGAGTCCAGAGGCAAGGGCTGTTCCTCAGGGTCAGTTTGGGACCCAGCACTGTTTAATGGCCTTGCTGGGGATGTGGACAGTGGATCAGGGCTCCCTTGGCAGATCTGTGGATGACTCCAAGTGTGTGGGGCAGTCACACACTGCAGGGAAGGGATGGATCCAGAGAGACCTGGACAGGTTGGAGAGATGGGCCCATGTGAACCTTGTGAAGTTCAGCAAGGCCAAGTGCAAGGTGCTGCACGTGGGTCAGGGCAGTGCCAAACACGATG
Organism: Acanthisitta chloris; assembly: GCF_000695815.1. NCBI lineage: Eukaryota > Metazoa > Chordata > Aves > Passeriformes > Acanthisittidae > Acanthisitta > Acanthisitta chloris. Next base: position 464 of record NW_008691921.1, read on the forward strand.
ACAGGCTGGGTGGGGAATGCATTGAGGTCAGCCATGAGAAGAAGAACTTGGGAGTGTTGGCTGAAGAGAAGTTCAACCCAACCTGTCAGTGTGCACCTGCAGCCCTCAAAGCCAACCACATCCTGGGCTGCATCCAAAGCAGCTTGGCCAGCAGGTCAGGGGGACAATTCTCCCTTCTGCTCTGCTCTGCCCAGGCCTTGCCTGCAGGGCTGCACACAGCTCTGGGGCCTCCAACGGAAGAAGGACATGGACCTGCTGGAGCAAGTCCACAGGAGGCCACAGAGATGCTCAGGGGGTTGGAGCACCTCCCATAAAGACAGGCTAAGAGGGTTGGGGCTGATAAGCCCAGAGAAGAGAAGGCTCCGGAGAGACCTTTAGCACCTTCCAGTGCCTAAAGGGAGGCTACAAGAAAGCTGGGGAGGAGCTTTCAACAAGGGCATGGAGTGGGAGGGCAAAGGGGAATGGCTTCACACTGAGAGCAGGTTCAGGTTAGGTTTTAGGAAGAAGTTCTTCCCTGTGAGGGTGGTGAGAAAACTGAAATAATGGCAAGAAGCTTTGCAGCTCTTCTTAGTAAGTAATACTCAGAGAATCTCTTGTTGCTGATTGCAGAGGAACGATGCCATTCCTGGGCCAAGACTGGAGATCCCCTGGCTGGAGATGGGTTAAAACAGAAGATGGCTGGAAACGCTGTGAACCCTTCAGTCCTGCACTGAAGGATGGGAATAATCAGCTGAGTGATATCAGCCACACTGTGTAAGTGGGAAAAAAAGGAAAGCTGGTTCTGCATGAGTTAATAGCAGGTGGGAGGGCAGGGATTGACTTAACTTCCATTCAGGCTGCAGCTGTTTGTGGCAGCTGATAGCATCTGTGTACTAATGCAGCCATGTGTGGTTTGGTTAGGCAGAAGGAGACCCCTGTGGAGGTTGTGTCTGGTCACTGCTCCGTGAGGTGCTGGTTTGAGGCAGCTGGAGCCCTTCTTAGGCTGTATGTTTTCACAAATAATAGAATGAAAAATACTTTAAACAAACCCCAAACCAACAAAAACCCTGTCAAGTATTATTATATGTACCAAGTACTGTTGTACACGTCAAGTACTGTGCCACTTGGAAGTGCCAGAGGTGTGTGGGACTGTCAGCTGGAAATGGACAAAGACTCTGTGCTGAGTGGGTGTGGGGTTGGCTCTGTTAAAGGCAGTCAGCTAATGATTTGCTGCACACACAGCCCCTGGAAGCTGAGTGCTCCTTCTCCAGCACAGCGTGTGCTCCTGTAGAACAGCTGAGAAGGATATTAGGTAAATAATGTACCACTTGTGGCAGGTGCCCATAGACTGGCAAGATAGAAATAGCTTTGCCAAAACAAATTTTTCCTTGGCTTCTGCACAGAGAAGTAATTCTCAGGGATAGCAGCCTTGGTCACAAACTGCAGCGTGATGTGCTCACCGTGAGGAGAGGAGAGGGAATGTTCAGGGTGCTGCTGTTGGTCCAGGCAGGGATAACCCCTCTGATCTGCAGGGAGCTGTGGCTGGTTGTGCTCACACACCTGTGCTTTCTAGAATTGGCAAGGAAACCTCAGGGGAGTTACCAAACAGTGAAGAATTATTAGGCAGCTTATCTTGAACTACTGTTTTCTTCATACCATTTTTTCTTCTTGTGTTCACCTGTCCCTGATCTCATTTGGGCTTCTCCCACAGTCTGACCACTGTGGCCACAAAGCACTGTGTTCCTGTGGCACAGTGTTCACTAAGCCCCAACATAAAAGTTGCCTTAAATACCTTTGAAAAGAATCTCTTCTACCCTCTTTCATGTCTTTAATAATATACTTGGCAAATGAAAGGAAATCTAATTTGTTTCTGAGGCTATTTGCACAGTTGCTAAATAATTAGATCTTGTAGGTTGCTTTAATTAATATGTTTGACAAGAATGAGATAAATGATCATTGTCTCTGTGAATATCATTAAGACTTTTGTTCTTCTGCTCATAATTGTCTGTGTGAGGTATTTTTATTGCTTTGAGCAAAAATCCTGGGTTGTATTTTTTCCCCTTAGTCTTGAAAGACCCTGGTACTGAACTCCTCTGGAGCTGTCTTGCTAGAAACAGGTTTAAAGCAGCTGTTTTGGGAAAGATATGTGCATTAAAGCTGAGGACTAAAATAGATACATCGGTTTGAAGGGACTGGATGTGACATGCACTAGGGGAGAAGAAGTCTCTGTGAAATCTGAGGTGTTTCTTCGGTGAACCTCCCAGTTCATCAGTCACAGGCTTGGGGACCAGCCTGGTCTGCAGCAGATGTCCTCATCTGCATCTTACACATCTCCTGCTTAGCAAAGCCAAACCACAATATTTTGTGGCTTTCTTTGTTGTTTAATTTTGCTTCTGCCTATGCAGTTAAAAACGTGTATTGTCCAAGCCTAGACTAGAGCTCCAGCTGGTCCTTCCAGGCATAGTAGCACTACTGCAGAGTAATTCTGCTCCAGCCTGAACCTTGTACCTGTGACTACAGCTTGAACTTTTCATTTCTGAGTTAACTTCTGCTGCCGAGCAGCAATTAGTGTCTATTTGCACAGCATCATAGAACAATTCAGGGTGGAAAGGACCTCGGGGGGTCATCTGGGACAAGCACCTGCTCAAAGCAAGGCCAGCTGTGGTTGGGTTGTGTAGGGCCCTGCCCAGTTCAGCTTTCTGCATTTCCAAGAGTGGAAATTCCTCCCTGGGTTCCTGTTGTAAGTTTTCTTTCCCTCACTGAGATTTTGCTTGTTGTCCCATGTTGTGCCATTCCCCTGCTGCAGCCTAAGTAAGAATTTGTCTTACCACATACTGTGTCCATTCCCACTTGACTCCCTGCTGCCACCTCCTCTAACCTACAGTTTAGCTCTGTAGAGTTTGTATCCTTCTGTTGTAATCTGACAGCACTCAGATTTCCATCCACCACGGCTCCTAACACTGAGCAAGGTCAGGTCTCTACCCTCGTGCACCGTGTGCTCCAGCACCTTGGCAGCTCCACGCTGGACTCGTGCCAGTGTGCCAATGTCTTTGTTGTGTTGGGGAGCCCCAGACTAGGCACAGGACTCCAGATGCAGTTTCTCCTGCCAAATGAAGAGGGGCGATCGCTTCTCTCAGCCTGCAGGATGCCCTTGTTAACTCAAACCAGGGTGTAGTTGGCTTAGTACAGCACAAGGACACACTGCTGACCTGTGTTAGCTGCTCTTCCACGGGACTCCTGGTCCTTCCTGCAGAACTCTCTCCAGGCTGTTCCAGCCTGTCCCCGTGCACCATGCCTGGCTGAGTGGTTCTCTGTCCCACCCAAAGCTCTCTGGAGGTGATTATCTGTGTGCGTGACATGATGTAGCACTGAGTGAGGCTTGACAAAGTACTTCCTTGTGGGAGAAGCATATAGTAAACAGTACAAAAGTACTTATTTGTCTGTCTCTCAGCTGCCCTGTGAGTAGGAATAGTGGTGTGTTCCAGTCTGGCTGTTCTAACAGGGTTTGATTTATTTGCAGCCATTGTAGGAAATAACATTTGTCACCAAAATTTTCTGCAGAAATCTCCTAGTTAGTGCCTGGCTGTTGGTTCCCAGGGAGCAGTTGCAGCAGTTTCTCTTTAAAGAGAAATGAATCCAAGCTATGTAGTGGACCAAAATTCTCTTTACTTTTGCTTCTGTTAGTTTCTTTGAGAGAAAGTATGGATTGAGTTACTTGCCAAACTGTCTTTTACCCATTGCAAACACTTTCTCTTCAGAAATTGAGATCTAATTGCAAACAGATGCAGAAATAAACCTTTGATACATGTAAATCACTTAAACTGAAGAATACTCTCTATTAAAATAACTCCTGACCTTGCTTGGTCAGTCGTGCAGTGTCCTGGTGAATCCAGCTGATGGCTTAGCAGG
>NW_008691921.1:4370-23115 GCF_000695815.1 Acanthisitta chloris
AACACACATCATCACTTATGTAGGAATGACTTAAGTCACTTGGAATAATGCTGGAATAGTTGCACATTAGCTCCATTTATGGAAGATAAGGTAGAAAACAGTGAGAGTTCTGTAGCTCTTACTTACCTGCATAATGAACATTAGTGTAAGTGAAGAGTCTCAAGGTATAGAGAGCTGGAAATGTGGCTGAGGCAGTGTCGTTCCAGCTCTCTGGGCTCAGTGCTGGCCCTGATACCTGTAAATTTGAGCACAGGAGATATTTCCAGTGCCATGGCACTGTGTCCTGGAAGCTTGGTGGGGCAGAGGAGCTTGGTGGGGTGGCACTGCCTTACAGAATGCTGTGTGAGTACCTTTCCATGCCTGCAGCTCAGGAATCAAGCTCTCCTGGGCTTTCCTTCTGAGGCAAAAGGAGAATCAGACTAGTAAGACTTTGCTGATGGTGAGTCTTTGTGTGTTAGGCTCATAGGAATATTTGGGCTGGCGGGTTGCTCATCGCAGTCTGCTGTGCCTCTTGTCCAGTTCTGTGGGTGAGAGACAGTGCTCAGGAGAGTGGTGTTGGCACTGGGTGGAAGTGCTTGGGTTTGAATCTAGTCAGAGATAGTTTTGGTGTTTGACAAATTTATGGTCAATATAAATGTATTGGTGTATATGGATTAGGGTTGAGGGGTTGCAGCAGTGACAGGTTAAGGGTTGGACTCGATGGTCTCAGAGGTTCCTCCAGCCTTGATGGTTCTGTGATAATAATGTTGTTGGTGCAGGTTCTTCCATGCATGGTCAAGCTGTAAGTGGCTTTGAGTCTCTTCTAAAACACTTAGTGTGCTTTATATGTACTTGCATGACTTGAAGGCCACGGTCAGAGAAGCAGGGGGATGAGGAGGAATAGCTGGAGCTCAGATATGCCACAATCTCCATCATTTGAAGTATCAGACCCAAGAGGTTATTTAAATACTGCTGTGAAATTACTCTGCTGAAAGAGCTGAGATTCCTGCATGCTTTATCTAGGGTATTGTAGTTCCGAGGACACCGAGTACTTTGCTTTTAAAAGCTCTGGAATCATTTTTCGTGCAGTGCGTCATCGAGGCAGGAGGTAAGAATAGCTGTGAATTGGCAGTGTTCTGTGTTCAAATCCTCCCAGGTGCTCTCGGGTGTCATGTGCAGCACTGGGATAAAAACACTCCATTTGCTCTCTTGTATTGTTGCTCTCTCCTCCTTTGTTCTGCCTCAGCTTGGTGTTTGAGGGGCCAGGCATTGCCTGGGGGTGGTGGAGCAGCGTTATTCCAGCTCTGCAGGTTGCTGCAGGGAGCATAGCAACCTGTGATCCTGCATCTCCTGCATCTCTTTCTGTTCCTGTGTTCCTGCATCTCCTTCTGGTGCCTGTGGGACCCTTGGCCTCCATGCCTTCCTTCAGACCTGTCAGGAAGAGTGGTGGTGTTCACAGGCCAGCAGGGACAGGCTCTCCGTGTGAAGGGAGACAGAACATGAGCACATCACAGCAGATCCTCAGGGAGAAGAGTCCAGTTTGGAGAGGCACTGGGCTATTGCCCAGGGAGGTGGTGCAGTCACCATCCCTGGAGGTGTTTCAGAGGTGTCTGATGTGGCACTGCAGGATCTGGGTTAGGGTTTAGGGGTTCCAGCAGTGACAGGTTAGTGGCTGGACTGGATGATCTCAGAGGTCTCTAAAAAGACATGAAGAGTTCCAGGAATGTTGCAGGCTAATTTGGATGTTGGACAGAAGTGTTTGAAGCAAGCTAGAGCAATAAAAACCCAGAGCTCTTTTGCAGTGTTGTTTGGTTATCCCCTCAACAGGTGGTTCAAACCTGAAAATTTTACTTGCATGAACTAGTAGCAAGAGACTCAAATAACTTGATTTTTGCCACTCAGTGCCCAAATGCAAGTCATATTTGCATAAACTGGTGTCCAGTTTGCAATGTTCAGCTGTTGTCATTTGAGGTTCCACCTGATAAAGTCTGATTAAAACCAGTAATGGATGTGAGGAGTTTTCTGTAGTTTTGTTGTCAAAGGGTAATAATGGAGAAATAAAGCAGTCCTAGAGTCACTTCACTCCCACGTATCCTTAGTGACTCTGGTGGTCTGTGCAAGACTGTGACCTTCCCAGTGCTGGAGAAATGAACACCCATTCCTATCTGTGTTGCTGATCCTTATAGCTATCTGCAAAAATGCAGAGACCTTTATGAAACTCTGCATTCCCTGCAGCATGGGCAGTTTTTCCCTGTGTATGAGTCTTAGAAAGTTTAGTTATCCAACAAAACCGTTTTAATAGTTTCTTGTATATACATGTATTCATATATTCACACCACAGATGTACTTTGCACATCTCTTGGGTGCAGTCCTCAGTGCTGGGTCCTGCAGGTGACTGTCAGAAGTGGCAGAGATGAAGCTGAGTCCCTCTGGCAGGGACAGACCATTTGGTCCTTGCTGCTGTCTGAGCCACTGGTGACTCCTGTGCTATGGAGTGTTGTGGCTCCAGCGTTGGTTAACAGAAAGGACTTTCTCTGCCCCAGAGGTGACAGAGAGATGTCTGTGCTGTCTTTGTGCCCACACAGGGATGTGCTGTAGCTCTGCACTGACGTCGATCTGTGAGAGTTTCTCAAGCCTTGGGCCATTTCAGATGCTGAGTCTCTGCAGAGCTTTGCAGACAGACAGACACTGTCCAGCTAGGACTGTCTTCTCAGTGCTCCTCCCTAAACATCAGCCATGACCTACAGCATTCCTACTGGGAAGATCCTTTTGTGTATTTAATCAGTCTGGCACACACTCTAGCCCCACTGGGAAGAAGAGACCCAGACAGCTTCTCTCGAGATGTGTTGCTGTAGACAATCAGGTAGAGGAGCTTAATTAAGAACATGATTATTTTTTTTCCAGCTGGTAGACTTTGATGCAGAAAATTGTAAGCTGTTTGCATCTTAAATGTTTAATCACTGCTGTTCTAATTAGATGTTTGTATTTCAGCATCATAACTGGGAGTGATGAGAACGAAGAAGTATACAGTACTGAAGACTGTGAGTTTGCAGCCAAGAAAAGGAAAAAGGATCACTGTAGGGATAGCACGGACTCACAGTGTAAGGATGTCTCACTTGCTTTACACTCCTGCACGCTGTGACAGTCACTCATTTGTACCTGCCTCAGAGCAGCCTTCCCTCACGTTCCCTTCTGTCCTGCCAACACCTTCTGGTGTCAGAGCAACACGTCTCGAGTGAGCCGTGCTCTCTGTTGTGTGCTGGTTTTTTTCCCCAGAGGTAACTCCTTGATGAATAGTAATTGCTGAGTAATGAATGTCTTCTGATGCCAAGCACTGTTAGGTGTTGTGGACTAGTTTTGAATTAAGTTCTTCTGGATGCTCAGGAGAACTTCTGCTTCCCAAAGCAGCTGTTTATTTTTGCTGAGTTCAAATTCTGATCAGTCATAGAACTCCAGAGTCAGTTCATGGATAACTGTATTTTGTCATCATACCTATATCTCTTGATGAAGACTTTATCAGTGCTGAAATTCTTGAAGAAAAGACCCTTTAAAAATACTAAAATCTGAAAGCCATTTTGCCAGTTCTCATCTGTAAGATCACTTGTGCTTTGGACTGCAGATGTGTATGGCAGCAGCTGCCTTCCTGAAGCAGTGAATTTGGTACAGTAGGTAAGAAAAGGAAAGCTGCTTAGCAGCTTTTGGCATTTCTGATGCTGTGACCTCGAGATGATCACCATGACCTGCCCATTGCAGCGCTGCTGCTGCAGAGATGGTCGTTTCTGATGCTGTGACCTCGAGATGAGCACCATGACCTGCCCGTTGCAGCGCTGCTGCTGCAGAGATGGTGCTGCAGGGAGCTGCAGGCTCCCCAGCCTGTCTGGGCTCACAGGTTGAAGGCTCAGGTGGCTGAGTGTCTCACTTGGCGACACGCAGCACTTTGGGAGCTGCAGGTCTGCCCAGCTGCCTGTGGGAGTGTGGTGGGTCTGAGTTCCCTGCAGCAGTCTGCAGTTTGACCCCATCAGTGTGGAACGGGCCCCTGTACAGGAGGGGATGGATTAGAGGGGTCAGGAATGCAAAGGTTACCTATTTCTGCTGTACTTCTAAATGCTGAGGAGCCAGTTGTGTCAAAAAGTGTGATTTGCCCAATGTGTGCCAACTCTTTTGGTTTTAGAAAATATTATATAACTTTTCCATTGTTTTCTTGAAGTACAGAACTTGTGAACATTTTAGTCATCTTTGCTGCCTTTATAAACTCCCTTCATTAGAACTGGTCTTTCCTTTCTCCAACCCTATGAAGCATCTTATTGACCATGGAATGTTCAGTTCCTTTCTAGAAGGCACAATGGATGTGGAAGCCTAAAATGCTGATATGCTGACTTTTTTCTGTTTCAGGTTTTTATCGTGAGAAGTGGATTTATGTTCATAAAGAAAGCACCAGGGAAGTAAGTCTGCATGCTCTGAGTCAGTTCCTGCAATCTTTGGGCATCCTGACTGGCAGAGAGCACAGTGAAAAAAGCACTTGTGCCCTGCACTCTTAGGGGTTGTATTTTGCTCTTCCTGGCACGCAGAGCACACCTGCTCGTGGTGGGGCAGAGGCATGGGTCCATGGGTCACTGTGGCAGAGGTGAGGGAACTGGCAAGATGCACATACAGTTCTCCACTGCTTCTCCAAGCCCATCTGTCTCTGTACTGTCTGACTTCAGCTTCAGCCCAAACTGAGTGTGTTTGCAGAGGCAGAGAAGTGCCTGAAAAGAAGGTGCCTAAACTTCTTAGCACCAGGAAATAAATTCTAGATGTTGAGACCATTTGTTCTTCCAGTGCAAGGAGCAGCTGGCTGTGTTCTTGCCCTCAGGTGTGACTCAGCTCATTCTCATGGTTGTGGGCTCTGCTGTGCGAGGAAGCTCCTGGTGCTGAGGCCTGTGGGGAGTGGCAGAGCCAGGACTGGCCATGCAGGAGTGAGAAGGCTCCCAGGGCACTCGCAGGCAGTGGCTCCAGGCTGCCCCAGCAGTGTGGGCTGAAAGGCCTTGCTGCAGAGCCATATTGCCTGTGTACCTGGAGGTTCCAAACAGCAGGTCTGACTCCATCTGTTCTACGGCACATTAACGCTTGAGTCTAGGTCCATTCTTATTCCATGGAATACCTGACACTGGCTGTGTGTCGGGATGTTTTTCTGAGTGTTCTGCTCAATTTTCTGTCTTTGCGTTCAAAGTGTGTTTGTTCCCCTTGTCAGAGACATGGCTACTGCACCTTGGGAGAAGCTTTTAACCGCCTGGACTTCTCCAGTGCCATTCAGGACATCAGGAGGTTCAACTACGTGGTCAAGGTAAGCTCCTGATCCCATGTGCACGTTACAAAATGCATCTGTTCGTGTGCCCACGGGTGCCAGCAAATCACTGTGCACTGAAGAGCTGATGGTTGGTGACTGTAAATCCCCTGTCTGTCTGTATCTTACGCTGTGCAAAGCCACTTCAAACGGAGTCGTGTTCCGTCGGTGCAAACTCCTGGTGCTGTTTGGAGGCTGTTTGTGAGGAGGAGGGTGATGGCCAGTGTGCTGTGTGCTTAGAGAGGAGCACTGATGGTGGTTCCAGCTGTTGTTCCTCAGTCTGAGGTAGTGAACTGAGGCAAAATAACTTCTGTGCAACCAGAAATAGCAAAGTAGGATTCATCTTAAATATACTTTGCTGCACCTTAAATAGGCTTAAAATAGCTATTTCCAGAAGAGTATTTGATGTGTAAATGTTCTGCAGTTTCTGTTTCTTCTACAGCTTCTTAACATTCCTGTGATTCCTGGCACACTTTCTTTTAAGTCTAGGACAAGATATCTCTGCATTTATCTCTGTTGACATCGTTAAAACTGGAGACTTCACCCTTAAGTTCCTCTGTGCCTAACCAGCTGCCCACCTGAAAATACCTGTTCTGTGACATTCTGATCTTTTTCTAGCTCTGGGGTTTTTCTTGTCGTCTAACCTGAGGGAGTAAAGTGCTTGTCCCAGCTCCTAGAGGAGCTCAAGATGTGAGTCATATCGGACCTAGAGTTCAGCTCAGCGGTGAGGCTGTTCACAAATAATGTAGTGCTTGGAATGCATCCAGGGCTTGGAAAGACACAAATTGAGATTGAATAAACACACCAGGAGAACACCCTTACCACCAGGACGTGGAGTGTTTGCAGAGACAACACGCCCTGTCCATCCTTGTTGAGGCTGAGGCAGTGTGCTATACTCCCAGAAAAACACAAAGGCTTTGCCACCAGGCTCGTGGTCAGGGCACTTGCCTGGTGTGCTCCCCTTGCAGTTTTCTTCTGGTATGTGTGTGTGTTGTGGTTTGGGACAGCACTTTGCAATGCTGTTTTGGGAGCAGAATCAAGAACCTTGGCCTTTCCCAAGGCTTTTCAGCCTGAACAGTAGGGAGAAGCAAGAAAAGCACCTAAGAAGATGATTTGTGTTACAAATGGTGTCAGCCTCGAGTGCCTCCCTTGAATGGGAAACAGGTGGAGTGAATGCAGACCTGGAATTGTACGTGTGGTTTAGGTGCTGCAGTGCCTATGCTGAGCTGCTTGGAACAGCTGATCAGAACCAAGTGCAGAGTCTGAGCACACTGACCAGTTTGTCTCCAGTTCACCAAAGAGTACAAGATGCTGGGTCAGCCAGCCAGGACTGAGCTCGTGAGAAAGGAGCAGCACTTCAAAACTCAGAACCTTGGCAATCCAAACCATTATTCTGCCGACAGCAGGCCCTAAGAAATCTGAAATCTAAAATTCCAGGCACACTTTCAAAGTCCTTTTAACGTTTTAGAACTTACCTGAAATATCTAGAATTGTCTTACAAGTACAAAAATGTGATACCTTTGCATCAGTTCCTCTGAGGTGATGGAGGCAAACTGACTTCTATCAGCAGGTGCAGAAGACCTTGAAAGTCGCTGAGCTGCTAATGAATATGATGGATATGAGTGACAGCTGCTGCTCATTCCGTGGCCATAGAACTGCTTGGCTTGAGAGACACGTGTGGTGTCCCAGCGGATGAGCCAGAAGGTCTGTGGGGGATGTCAGTGGTATGGAAGCTGCTCAGACTCCTAGGGAGATGTTCAGTCTGCTCCCTCAGCTGGTAAGCCAGCCTGCAGCTGAGGTCCCCTGCAAGGAGCAGGTTACCCCATGCCCATCTGCTTTGTGGGAGCTCCCAGTGCCTCCTGGAATGGTGGAGACACTTCGTGCAGACCACATGGAACGCGGTGTAGCGATTCCGATTTCTGCTCTAAGGTCTACTCCTAGTTACCTGCGGACACAGGGATGATGAGTTGTGTGTGCTGCCCTGCTTGCATTTAAGGTAGCAAGGTATAAACCATGAACACATTATTTAAAGACCAACCCCTACTGGATAGCTCTTCTTTGATCCCAGACTGCCAAGATGCTCCATTGTGATTCCCCAGCTAACTACAGATCTCCCAGTCCTTATGAGAAGTTAACATGCCCAGGACCTTGTGGGGTGGGCAGTGATGGGGAGGAGGTGGGATCAGCTGCTTCCTTGTACTTGTTTGTGCTGTAGGACATTGGTAATTTCTTAGCTGTTCAGTAATTGAGTTTGATATGGGTGGGTGTTTTCCACATTTCTGGTTGAGTAAACAGGTGATCCATTCAAAGTTACAACCTTGACTGTACAGCATCAGCCATGGCTGTGGATGTCTCGGTGAGCCTGAACCTGTCAGGTCCTTCTGCTCCTGTACCTGCTGAAATGGTCTTAATCCTTGCATAGTTACTGTCCCTGAAACAGGGATCCTCATTAAAATCAGTGGGGTGGAGTTTGTTTCCCTGATTTGATCTTTCACTGAATTCTTTGTAAATTAATCCCGAAAAGCACACGCTTGGCTGAGCTGGCAAAGTGCCAGAGGCCTCGGGGTTATAAATCAGACTGAAAGGCTCTGGGAGTGCTGAGACAGGTCCTGGTGTCTGTTACACAGTCTTTGCTTCTGTTTGACTCCATCAGGAGAACCATCTCCTTTCCCAGCACAGATTGTTTTGTCAGGGATCCTGCAGAGACGCCAGAAGGAACGTTATTAAATCAGGGAGAGAACAGGTGCATTCCCTCCTGCTCCAGAGGAAAATGGATGTTGAGTGAAGTGTCAAAGTGCTGGTTCAGGAGTGAAGATACAGGATCATTTTTGGCAGGCTTAGCCCCTGCTCACCCTCTGTGCCAGTAGTTGATGCTGTCCCACAGGGCAGAGCCCTGCTGGGCAGTGCTGCTGTCTGCTCCCTGCTCCCTTCCCTCTGTGTTGGGAACACTCGTTCTGGATCGATCCCTGCCAAGCTCAGTGCCACACATTGGCACACTGGCACAGCATCAGAGCCTCTCTTGTACTTCACACTGAGACCATTTTTGCTGAAGAGGTAATGGGATGCCAGTGGGAATGCCTAAAGCTTCCCGGGCTGGTGTTCCTTTGTGTTCTGAGCTCTGCAGTGATATTGTCAGGTGCTGCTGCAGTGCTCTGGGCTGCAGAGGTGAGGGATGTACTGAGAGTGCTCTACATGTGTTTCAAAACCATCCTGCCCTTCTGAGCTTTAATTCTCTGTCCCAGCTTTTGCAGTTAATTGCCAAGTCCCAGCTGACCTCCCTGAGCGGAGCAGCACAGAAGAACTACTTCAACATCTTGGACAAGATTGTGCGGAAGGGTAAGGCCCAGGGTCTGTGATCTGCTCGCTGGGGTTTGGCTGCTGACTCTCCTGCAGCTGGTGTTGTTTTGTTGGGTTTATTACTGGTTCTGTGTGGGGAGACAAGGCAGTGGCAATACTTCAGGAGGGAAGGGTTTGGTAGCTCCCATCCCACAGCTGCAGGAAGTTGTTTTCTCCTGGTTATCAAATCACGTCTTTTGGCGCAGGTTGGTGAAATGAAGTGACTGTTAGATTCTGTTCAGACACTCTTGGTTACTATTCACTGATGCTCTTCATGAAACGTGGAAGCTTTTAGAGGAATAGCAGGTTTGTTTCTAAGCTTGCAGGACGAGCTGAGACTCACAGGAGGTAACTGGTTTGTCATTCAAAAGTGATTCCATCCTGTTGATTGATTATCCTGGCAGCCACACGAAGTGGAGCTGTAGCAGTATCCACTTTGAGCAGGAGAAATTGGATTTGTAGCTAGTTGTTTATCACCAAGTTTATGAAATGCATGGCATGAAATGTTATTTCCCTGGGAAGTTAGTGATTGATCTTGTGTGTGTGGAACAGCGTTGATGAGTGTCGTGGTGGGAGTCAGGGCAGCTCTTCCTGCACAGACCCTCGAGCTCTAATGAGTTCAGCTGAAAAAAGGGTGATCAGTCCCAGCTCTTACCTCGGTTAACTCATTAACCACAACTCTTTGGTTTGGTTTGTTTTCCAGTCATGGAAGACCAATATAACCCACGACTAATCAAAGATCTCCTGCAGGATCTGAGTTCCACTCTCTGTATACTGATCAGGGGAGTAGGAAAATCTGTGCTGGTAGGGAACATCAATATTTGGATTTGTCGACTGGAAACGATCCTTCTGTGGCAGCAACAGCTGAAAAACCTCCAGATGAACAAGGTATGCTCTTAGACCATGTTAAACAGTGCTTGGGTGAGGGGAGTGGTAGCAGAATCTGGCTGTGATAGTAAGTGAGCCAAGTTTCAGATGCACTTCAAACAGCTCCACTTGTTTGCTTTGTTTTTCAAGAAGCAATGTGAGATTAATGCAACGGAATCAATTTTCTGGTGTTCTAATTGCTGTTTGCTAACGAGGGCTGCTGCAGTATCTGTGCTGCTGGACTGAGGGAGAGATGTGTGGATAGAATTGCTCTGCTCAGCCATATAAGTTTCAAAACTTTTGTCTCTAGATTGACAGAGATGGGAAAAACCCACCAATTTTTAATTCCAAAGTAGATTCTCTACAAATGAAGAAATAAACATCTAAAAGGCATTTTAGAGGTGTATCAAGGAAACAGAAAGGAAATACTCAAGTAGCAATTTTACAGCTTTGCTCATTAGCACAGTTGGGCTTTGTAGAAAAGGATAATGATAATAATCCAACAGCATCTGGATTCTGGTCATGAGGCTTTGTCCAAGGCATGTGGCAGGCACTGCTCCCACGTTTTAGGGTGGAAACCTCTGAGGGTGAGCAGCAAGTGTTCCTTGGGTTCCTCCTGGAGGAAGAAACGCTGCAAGGTACTGCTCACATAAAGCCACACAAGCATTTCCCCTGTCAGCCTTCAGCCAGGAGACCTTGGAATGGTCTGTGCTGTGTGGCTGAATAAACCAGGGGCTTGGGGAGTAGGAAGGAGACGTGGGAACCTGGGCCTGGCAGTGTGAGAGCATCAGGTGGAGCATGGCGAGCGCTGGGGCACTGCGGAGGAACTGCCTGCAGCCCTGGGCCCTGTGCCCTGGCACTGGGGCTCCACAGTCAGTGCTGCCTGCAGCCCTGGGCCCTGTGCCCTGGCACTGGGGCTCCACAGTCAGTGCTGCCTGCAGCCCTGGGCCCTGTGCCCTGGCACTGGGGCTCCACAGTCAGTGCTGCCTGCAGCCCCGGGCCCTGTTGGCACTGGGGCTCCACAGTCAGTGCTGCCTGCAGCCCTGGGCCCTGTGCCCTGGCACTGGGGCTCCACAGTCAGTGCTGCCTGCAGCCCTGGGCCCTGTGCCCTGGCACTGGGGCTCCACAGTCAGTGCTGCCTGCAGCCCTGGGCCCTGTGCCCTGGCACTGGGGCTCCACAGTCAGTGCTGCCTGCAGCCCTGGGCCCTGTGCCTTGCACTGGGGGCTCCACAGTCAGTGCTGCCTGCAGCCCTGGGCTCTGTGCCCTGGCACTGGGGGCTCCACAGTCAGTGCTGGGGGTTGTCCCACTGAAGTTCAGCAGAGCTCTGGGTGAAACACAGTCCTCATGAAAACTCCTCGGTGCTCAGACCTGCCATCCCTGCAGAATTCCTCCTTTACTGTCTCCACACTTCAGGAATTGCTCTGCTCTCTTCTGCCTCTGACTTGTGTGATGCTCTTGCTCTGTATTTCTGATCTCCAGTCCTGTGTTCTGTCCTTGCTCTACTTGCCTTATGTGCTCTCTGTTTCCTAATAACAGCTGGGAAACTAGTGATACTACAAGTGAGAAATAACTGGTTCACACCTTTATCCTAGCCAGGGCTTTGGCACTCTGATTTCAGAGGTGGAACTGAACATAATGTATTGGTGGTTTTCAAGACTGTATACTATTATTTTGTAAGAAGTGTTCTAAAGTGATTTGAGATTTAAATAACTTAGGATATGTTTGTTTTAACAGTAGGAAAGCTATAAGTTATAAAACTGCAGCCTGTAGCTCCTTCTGTACCTGCAGGCATTGAAGCTTTCAGCCACAGCAGTTAGACAATAATGGTAGCCAGGAATTAACCATAGGTGTTAGTGCTTTTGAGTAAACTGAACTGAGACCTGAGGTACCTCTGAAGTCAGAATCTTGTTTGTACCTTCTACTGCCAAGTTTTTGTGGTGTAAAGTCTTCAACTCTTCTTTCCAGCAAGTCAACACTGGTCTGACACTTAGTGACCTCCCTCTGCACATGCTGAACAACATCCTGTACAGGTTCTCTGATGGCTGGGACATTGTCACTCTGGGCCAGGTGACCCCAACCCTCTACATGCTCAGCGAGGACAGACAGTTGTGGAAAAAGCTGTGCCAGTACCATTTTGCAGAAAAGCAGGTGATGCACTGTGATTTGTCCCTTTGTCTTTGTGATGTGGTGTGCCAGCAGTGAAGTGTGAGATCCAAGTGTGGCACAGTGTTCTCCTGGGGGGCTTGGCTCCTGCTGCATACTGTGCTCAGCATGTCTGAGTTCAGGGTGACTGCTGGGCTGTGTCCTGGCATTCTGGTACACCATGTCTGTTGCAAGGTGGTTTTTTGCAAGCTGCACAACCCCCAAAAGTGCACAGAGGACACCTCTAGGGGCTGTTAGTACCCACAGCAGAGCTTGTTCTACTAACCAGGTAGGCAGGCAAGTTGCTTGAACCCTTAGGCTGCTTTAACAGTGTGGTGAAGCCAAAATGGGGTTTTGCACAAAAGCCTAGAACAAGTGCTTGAAGTTTTGAAATTAACAAGAAATGGTACCTTAGTGCTCTTTGTGAGGAGGTGACAGAAAGGTAATCTAGCAGTGACTCCAGAGTAAATGCTGTGACAAAAACCAGGTGAAAATAAGGCCATGAAAGCAGGAGTTAGCTCCTCAGAGCTGGAGGAAGAACTCTCAGAACCTAGTGCATCCCAGGCTGGAGGCAGCACACGTGCCCTTCAGTCTGACAGGCTGGAGTGGCACGCGTGGCTGGTGCCTGCCACGTTAGGCAGTGCTGGAGTGGAGAAGGCAGAAGTGAAGATCAGTACTTAGCTCATGTGCAGTTGACCCAAAGGAGCATTTTTTTGTGAGATAAGAGGCTTTAGAGTGAATTCCAGGAAGAAAATAGACCAAAGCAAGCTGAAAACCCTCCTTCAGGAGCAGCTCAGAATGCAGGGCGAGGCTGCAAGGAGGAGGAATTTCAGCTGATGTGGCAGTTGAGTGGGGTCTGAGGGTGGGTGAGGTAAGCTCCACTGAACAGTGCCAGACCTGGCTGGAGAGGCTGTTAGCAGTGCTGGGAAAGAGATCCTGGAAGGATTGCAGTGGCCTGTGCCCCAGGAAGGACACCTGAACACCGTGCTGCCACTCCACATTCCATTTCTTTCCAAGTGATTAGTGACAGAAATCTAATGATTGATTTTCCTGTATCAATTTCTGCTGCTTCTGTTTAAGAGTGACTTGCCCCAATAAGCTGCAGAATCAGGGTAGGCTGTTTTTTCTGTCCCCTGCAGTGCATTTGTTGAACCATTGAGACAACCTTGAGAACACACTTGGTGTCTGAAGAGCTGTTTTGGACAGAAGGAGAGCTCCACACAGGGAAGTGCAGTCCGAGGGGCAGTGTGTGCCCCACCAGGAGCTGCTCTGGCTGAAGCAAGGCCCAGTATGTTAGCATTAACCACACTGAGTGGAGCAGAAACCTTTTGCAAACACACACCTAGTAAACCTTGGCTGTGTATTGAGCTGGGGAGAAGTAGCTGCTGTGCATCAGCTAACCTTGAGGTGCACATTAGGTCCTCAAGAAGTGCACCAGGCACTGGTTATTGCTGTCCTGGAAAGATCACAAGCCAGTGTGAAAAATAGTCATGTATGTGCTGTTAAAATTAAAGAAAAAGCAGTATTTGAATCCCTAGTTAATGTCTAAACAGAAAACCTCTCTCTGTAGTGCACAATCATGTTTTTAAATCTCATTCCTGAGTGGTTGTTATTAAAGAAGTGTAAAATTAATTACTTGCAGCTCTAAATACTGTTTTTGTTAAATGGTTCTTGACTATGATTAGAATCATTTCAAGACAGTAGTTAGATCAGCTGTGTATGGCCTACTTTTTCTTGGCAATATGCACCCTCCTATTTTTAGTCTTTTTCAGTCCATTTTTTGGCCAGGCTTCCCTCACAGCCTTGCAGAGGTGCCTGATGTCAGAAAACTGACTTCAGAGAGTTCCAGCTACAGAACTGCAGTTTAACTACCTTCCCCTCCTTCTCCTGTCCTTTACCTGGTTTGACTGCACCGGTTTTAAAGACAGTTATTAATTTTATGTGCAGTTCTGCAGGCATCTGATTCCCTCCGAGAAAGGTCACATTGACTGGAAGCTGATGTACTTTGCACTGCAGAAATACTACCCCATCAAGGAGCAGTACGGGGACACCCTGCACTTCTGTCGGCACTGTAGCATCCTCTTCTGGAAGGTAAGAGCCTCAAACAGACACGGAAGCTCAAACAGCTGCTGATGGCCATGTGAAAGGAAAGATATGCAGGTCATCCTCTTAGCTTTCTCTTGTGAAATGCGATTGATAACTAATATCTAACTTTAAAAGTGTGAAACTTCCATGTAAAATCAGTGTCGAATGCTAAAGTTGTTCTTTACCTTCCATTCTATCTCTTGATATCTTAACCCTGATACTCAGAACTGCAGTGGGAAGTGCCATGTGGAAAGAGCTGCACTCTGTGCCTGTTCCTCTCCCGCAGAGTTGTCAGGGCTGGCATGGAGCTGGTGTTCTGCAGCAGGGCAGGCAGTGCTCAGGGAGGGCTCCCTGGGCAGAGTCTGTGCTGTCAGTCTGGCTCTGTCCCCCGGGGGCCCTGGAGGAGCGTTTGAAGCCTCATTCAGAACATGTTTGATGCTGATTTTGGTGTTCAGTGTGGAGCACACGCTGTCCCAGAGGGTGGGGTTCCTTTGGGTAGGGCACTAACACACGTGAGCACTCAGTCCTGCTGTGGCTCTGGGCTGCACCATATGGTGAGAGCTCTTCAGTCCTGCAGCTGAACAGATCCACGTAGTGTTAAGTGGACAGCAAGAACCTTTGGAGAAACCTTAGCAAATACTCTCTTACATTCTAACTGAGGAAAGGAGTTGCTCTTATGTCATCTTTCTGTGATCTTTAGGGGAGTTGTGTCAATGTGAGGCTTTTCTGTTCCCCTGGGAGAGCCTGGGCTGTTTGACAGGCTGAGCTGGCTCTCCCAGAAACAGCCTGCAGTTACTGCTGCTGTGCCAAAGCTGAGTGTTGCCATGGGAGCCCTGCCAGGACTGATGTTCTGCTGGATGAATGGGGGGAAGGAGGTAGCTGGGATTGGCTTCAGCTGGGAACAGCTTGGGCATTTGCATGAGTGATAAGCTTCACACTTGGTTTTAGCCTTCTTGGGACTTGTGCTGGTTTTGGTGCTCACAAACCTGTTTGTGATTTGCCACAAGAATAAAAGACTCTTTCTAAATGGCATATGAACCTTAGCTTCAATAGACCTTAACTCTGCTTCTTTTACTTTATGGCTCTCCTTCCTGCTTCTCCTTCACGATCTCAAGGACTACCACCTTGCTTTGCTGCTCCAGGTACTTGTGTGTGTCTCCCTGTTCCCACTGCTGACTGTGCTGTCATGTCCCAGTGAACGTGTTGGTTTCTGTCTGATACTCTGGATTTCTGTTTCCCCACGTCAGTTTAGCAGCAGGATGTTTCGTGTTCCGTTCCGCAAATGATGACTTCCCATCTCGGTTCTCCGTCAGTTTTGTCTGTCATTACTGCTGTATTCCCTGTCAGTGCCGTTTAAGCCAAGCACCACAGTTCAGTTTCTGATGAGCACAGGGCCGTGGTGTCAGTGAGCTCAGCCAGATCTTGCCAAGAAATGGGTTTCTCTGCACTCCCTGGTGGGTTTCACTCAGCACTGAGAGGCAAATGATGACTTCCCATCTCGGTTCTCCGTCAGTTTTGTCTGTCATTACTGCTGTATTCCCTGTCAGTGCCGTTTAAGCCAAGCACCACAGTTCAGTTTCTGATGAGCACAGGGCCGTGGTGTCAGTGAGCTCAGCCAGATCTTGCCAAGAAATGGGTTTCTCTGCACTCCCTGGTGGGTTTCACTCAGCACTGAGAGCTGAAGAGTAACACGTTCCTCAGGTAACTCGGGTGCTGGAGTTCTGTAGCTTTATGAAGTCTCTGAACACACGTTCCCCAGACAGGCTGTGTGACCTGGCAGTGCTGGGGGAGGCAATTCTGAACGCGACGTGGTGAAAACACTCGCACAGAGCTTCGTCTTGTCCAGCCAGATACAGTCTGAGGGAAAAACTACACCGCCAGTAAACATTCCTTCTGGTGAATTGTAGTCTTAATCTAAAAGAATTCTGGTTTAACTTTGATACACTGAAAATCAATCTGATTTGATCACTATTTAGTGTAATTCCAATGAAATAAGTTTCACTTGGAAGGAGGAACACTCACAGGCAAGTTATGATTCTTCCTTTCAGTCCTCATCACTTCTTTCATGGTAAAATTTCTGTTTCTGTTGTTCTCAGCAATTAAAACCACCAAGAACTGATCTCTGAGGGGTTTTATTGGACCTGTAATTCCTGCCTGGCAGAGTTTTCCAAAGTGCTTTTACAATGATGTGCAGAGAAAGCAGCAGCGTGTTACGAGTTCTGTCCACAACATTCAGGGGTACAAATAAGCACTAAGGGAGGACAGACCAGAATTGCAGTGCTGATGGTGTTCCCTGGAAACCAGGGAAGCAGTGGCATGACACTGGCATGGCAATGGGCAGAGAAGGTGACAGTGCACTAGCAACTGCAGCCAAGTCCTCCAGTGTGAGGTAGCTCCTCCTCGCAGATGTCGCCTCAAGATGAAGGTGTTAGGTTAAACACTTTGGTCTTGGTCTCCTGTCCTTTCCCACCTGCAGCCTCCCCCAGTAGTTCTCCCTGGGCCCCTTTGTCTGGTTTTGCCTCTGTGTCGTGAGCCTCACAGCTGGGCCCCAGGTGATGCCAGAGCAGTGACTTCAACCCGTGGGAGGGTGAGGAGGTGACACCACGTGGTGTCTTGGTGTACTCCAGACTGAATGGGCACACAGGGAATTTATCTGTGGAGTGACATTTTTCACTGGAAAGCTGAGCAGTATTTGCAGTGTGCCTCACCCAGTGCACTCTGCTGCTGCAAAGGCTTTGGGTAGGAATGTGGCACCTTTGGCAGGACTTCTCTTTCTCAAGTTTCCAAGTGAGAAAAGAAATGGCAGCGAATTTCTTTTGTGGACTGAATTGCAAGTGACTTCCCTTCCTCTGGAGACAAAAGCGATGGAGACCACAGTGGTCTGTGATCTACTTGCTGTGTATTCATCTAGTTTTGGTGCCTCATGTGATGAGTTCATCAGCAGTGGTGGAAAAGAACAACCCCTGAAAACCTGGGGAGGACATTTCCTGAGCCTTACAGCAACACTGGCAATGGTGTTTGACCTCCCCATAGAACTGTCTGGGCCCTTCTCATCCCACCCTGTGTGTCCTTCCTTCAGGGGCTTCTAATGAGGTGCAAACCTGAACTGTTCATTGGAAGAGGAACTTGAACCATAAACTATCAGCCAGTTCTGCTGAGGTCAAGTTTCTGTGACATGACAGAAAGCCCTCCAGGCTTAAGGAATTTGTAGTGGCAAACCTCTCCATCCCATCCTGCTTTTCCTGGGTGCAGCTCCTGCTGTAGGGCAGTGCTCCGGGGGGAATGGGCAGGATCCAAAGGGGAGGGGAGGATGCTGTGGGAGAGGAGCAAAGCTGTAAGGCTGCTCAGGTGTCCTGAGGAAGTGTCTGCTGCTCTTTACTCTCAGGGCTCATTCTCCCCCTAGAGCTGACTTCAGCTTCTCATTGAGCAGATAACTTAATTTAGGTTCATCAAAGCACTTGCCTTTTCATCACACTTACCAAAAACTCATGGATGAGGAAGGTGACACTTTTTTTCAAGAGCTCCAACTCAGGTTCTGGTTTTGGTAGGGGGAGAGAGTTTTCCCCCTTTTTATTCTGCACTGAGGACTGTGAGCATGGAAAGAACTTACTGTTTTCCTCTCTTCTGCAGGACACAGGACACCCCTGCACAGCCAGTGACCCGAACACCTGCCTCATGCCAGTGTCTCCTCAGCACTTCATTGACCTCTTCAAGTTCTGAGGCACAGAGTAGCTGTTCTCCCGTGCTCGTGGCCGTTGTTGTGAAGAGTCAGGCAGGACATGTGATGCTTTTGTGCAATATATTTAAGTGTAATGTTTTGCTGTAGCTTAAACAAACGTGGGAGAGATTGTCGGACCGTGTATCTGGTGTGCTGCTTTGTGCAGGGAAGGCAGGAGGAGGGGAGACACGTTCAGGACATTTCTGTGTCAGGAGACCTGCAGTGGACTCTTCCCAAGTCCCAGGAGGACCATGGCAGTCCCAGCTCCAAGGCCGTTGCTTGTGGCGCTTGGTCAGAGTTATCTGGGGATGTCTGGAATGTTCTGTGGAGGAATTCAGCTCCTCCCACAGGGACAAGGGAGGGGTGTGCTGTTCATCCTCCTCTCCCACCCGCTGCTCTCAGAGCACCTCCATGTGAGACCATGTGAGCCTCTCCCAGGCTCTCCCTGCGAGCGCGGTGAGCTGGTGAGTGTCTGGCTGGTCCCAGCTGCTGTCCAACCCGTGGGTGAAGGAAGAGAACCAACCTTTGTACAGACGTCACGCAGAAGTATTTATTTTTCTGAAGGACTTTATGAACACATAACCTGTCTCAGCACATCCTGCAGAGCTCACGGGGCCCAGCTGGGGCCACTGGGAAGCTGATTTTTCTGATGGGAGCTGCAGCCTTCATTTATACTGTTTGGTATGTCTCAAATGCAACTGCATTAATTCATCTTCTAAGAAGAAGACATTACTGACACTTAATGAGGATGGAGTTCCTGGACTGGCACAGTCACTGTGCTGCCAACTGGGGCTCTAACCTCTCCTCAAGCTGTGGGGAACACTGCAAGACAGCCTGAGCTCAAGCACCTTCTGCCAAGTTAATCAGATGATAAATTCTCCAGGGAGCTATTTCCCTTCCATTCTGTAGGACAAAATGAATTGCTTGGCTTAGGCTGGTAAAGGAGAAATTAGGGAAGTTTTGGGTTTGTCAGTGAAATTTAACAGTATGTAATGTACAGAAAAATAAATCATGTACTATATTCTGCACTGCCTTGTTCTGAATCTAGTTTTGTACAGTGTAATAAATCATGATTTTATCTGTGACTCCTGGAAGTCTCCTGTGCATAGAGATGAGTCAGTTCTGTGAGCTCTCTGCTCCCTGTGTGTGCAGCGTGGGCAGAGAGGCTCAGGAGCACCCGAGAGCTGCTGCTCTCAGGGCTGCACCAGTGATGTTCCTGTTCAGGCTGCTAACAGCTGTGTCTCCCCCCAGGTGTGAGCCCTGGGGAAGGGCCAGGCTGGGGCCGAGGACACCA
>NW_008691921.1:23390-48236 GCF_000695815.1 Acanthisitta chloris
GGGAACAGCTCACACTGCACTGCCTGCTGGATGAGGATCTGCTTCCCCGGGTGACCTCAGGTAACGTGCTGACTGACACCTGTCACTCACTGCCTCCCCCCCAAGCACAGTCTGACTGACACCTGTCACTCAACTGCCTTTCCCGCCCCACACACAGTCCCTGCCTGTTCGCCCCAGGGCCTGGGAGAAGGGTTTGGCAGTCAGGTGGAACCCTGCTGTGGGCACAGAGCAGATCAGGCGCTCAGGCCCATCCATCCTGCTGTGCGCACAGAGCAGAGCAGGGCCTCACGTCCATCGACAGATCAGGGGCTCAGGACCATCCAGGTGGGTCTCAGCACACAGCACAGGAGCTCAGATCCTCCACGGGATCGTGGTGGATGAGCACCTTGGCCATGATGGTTTGGCCAAGGGGCAGGAGCTGTCCTTGCAGGCAGCAGTGGCACAGCCAGGCCACACACACAGGCTCCAGGAGGTGTGTGAGTTTGTAAAAGAAGAGAAAGGGCAAGTACCTATTTCATTCAGTCTCTGAGTGTGAGTTCTGGGAATCTCGTGCTCCATCCCATCAAACAATGGTTTGCTTCCTAATGGGAAGTGATGCTTGGCTTGCTTTCCTTTGTTTGTCCTGCCAGGTGCTGGGTGCCAAGTTTCTGCCCAAACGTTCCAAAGACAAACTGAGCACTAAACTGAATGCAGCTCTGCCCAAAAGGGGAGTCTGTCATCAGGGAAACAGCAAAGGTTATGATGTCTTTGCACGAGTGACCCCCCCAAGAAAAGCTAACGGGACAAGTACAAAAATAATGAGCACTAAACTGAACGCAGCTCTGCCCAAAAGGGGAGTCTGTCATCAGGGAAACAGCAAAGGTTATGATGTCTTTGCACGAGTGACCCCCCCAAGAAAAGCTAACGGGACAAGTACAAAAATAAAACAACCAGTAATTGGCATTAATCATTTTGCCCATTAGAAAGCTTTAGCAAAACCAAGAAATACCACGCCAAGTACAGTCCTCGGGCTCAGGACACATTGATCTCCTTTCCTTTCACACCCCCCAGTGTTTTCTTTGTCCCTCCAACACCACAGGGCAGTGTGAGCTTGTAGGGAATGGCAAGACTCAGAGACAAACAAGATGCTCGAGGAAAGAGCATTTGGAGGGTCCAGAGAAAGAGGTACAGGACAGGAAAGGCCAAAGGACATTGGCTAACAGAAGGGAATGGCTCTGTGCCAAGTCTGTATGACCTCCAATGACTAAACAAGCCAAGCTTTGGCAAAGTCCTTAAGCTCAGCTGCTCAGTTAGGCTCCTCAGCACGAGGGGTTGGAGCAACTAGAAAGCAAAGCATCACGTGCTGATTTCAGCAGTGGCCGAACCAACCTTGTTCTCCTCTGCAGGGAGCAATCCTCTCCCTGCCAACTGCAAACTCAAGCTCCAAATGTGCCATTCAGCTTTCACTCAGGTCTCCAGGGCATAAACACCCCAGTGCCAGCCAAGCTTTTACCAGATTGTCATGGACTGGAAGAGACCACAGTCACTTCTGCATCTCTTAGGAAATACTGGGCACGGAACAGGAACATCTTCCTCCCAAACAGAGCAGGTATGCCTTTTTTCATCACCAGTGATAACAGTTGGTAAATATACAAAAAAACCCATCTTCTCCCTACACTAGGTTTGCTATTATCTATTGGATATGATTTTTCTGTTATTTATATCCCTGTTTTCTGACTGTTTTCGTACTCTTTATTGCCCTGTGACTGCAGGAGTAGTATTTATTCTGCTATTTTGCTGGTTGCACTTAGAAGAAATGTTCTCTCCTTATTTCCAAGCTGAACTCCCTGGCTCTGTGCCTGATTCCTGGCTCGCGTGGTACAGAGCAGTCATGCAACAAGACTGACAGACAGCGAATGATAAACACCTTTGCAGCTATCACTGGTGACTAAGCCTTTAGGAAATTATTTTTCTCCTTCACAGTCCTGGTTTCATTTCCCAGAGGCATCACAATCCAACCCACCAGCACTCAGGGAAAAACAACCACAGCAACAGCAGTTCAGGTATGCAAGAAACGGCTCCATGCCAAGAGCACATTGGTGTTTTCAGGCTGCACAGAGGTAGGAACTGCAGTTCTGTCATCCAACAGTCACATCCATTAGCATTTCAAAATGTTCTGGGAATTGGGACAGTTCACCTGGGCTGTGGGAACATCTGTGGTCACAGCTTGGCAGGGTCCTTGTCCACCCTGTCGAGGAGATTGAGCACAGAGCTCATCACTGGGTACAGCTCCCTCAGGGAAAGAAGTGCAGGGACAGCTCTGACCTCTTCTCTCTGAGCCAGGGCAGAGAGGAGGGTTGGGCCAGAGGTGTTTGGGCACTACTGGTAAAATATTTGTAGTTTGTCAAAAAAAAATTAATTCTTCCCACTGTGCAAGCAATGCAGGATACTTCAAATCTGGGATGCTGCAGCTTCCAAGGTGGCATGAGGACTAGAGGGGATGGCCTTGAGCTGAGCCAGGGCAGAGTCAGATTGGGTGTGAGGAGAAATGTTTTCCCTGTTGTGGTGTTCAGCACTGGATATTGCCCAGGGAGGTGGTGCAGTCACCATCCCTGGAGGTGTTTCAGAGGTGTCTGATGTGGCACTGCAGGATCTGGGTTAGGGTTTGGGGGTTCCAGCAGTGACAGGTTCATGGTTGGACTGGATGATCTTAGAGGTCTCCCCCAACCTGGATGAGTCTGTGACTCATGGAGTGTGGACAAACGTGGCAATCACTTCCTCATACTCTACAATGCCCGCACAGACGGAAACAAGTTCACATGACAAACCAGGACCAAAAAACTGTCACAGGAAAAGGCATTTCAGTTCAAACTAAATCTTTATTCATATGGAAAATACTACTATTCTTTGCAAATGATGCTAATAAATAAAAACAGTCAGAAAGGACTTTACTGGGGGAGAAGTGACCGTAAGAGCCACATGAAGCCTCACCCACACAGACTGGCTGGGAGAGAGCAAGAGGAACTAGACCTTATTCTGTGCAATCTCCTGCTACACTCTCCATGCTGCCTCCTTCCAAGCCAGGTCAGAGACCGAAACGCAGTCTCACAACTCACGTATGGGACACGTTCCACACTCACTCCACACCTGGAGCTGTGGGGAGCTCAAGCCATCAGTGTGTCGTGTGGCTCAGCACCTGGCCCAGGGAGAGAACCTGCTCTGAAAACCCATTTATGAACAGAAGGGAAGCTCACACCAGTGAGTCCTCAGCAGACAAACACATTACTAAAGCATAACAATAAATTATATTAGATTCACCAATGCTCAGCCTTAGAATGTCGTTTCTGAGGAAACAGCACCGAAAAGCACACCAAAACTGTCATCACTAGGAGTGAAGGTGGAAGTCTACATATCTCAGTTTCCCACTGGGATGGAATTTTGCTTTACAATAGGCTTTGTGAGCATATTACTCTTTATCATCCATCCAAACCAAAGTGGACAGTGCTGCAGTTAAGCTGTGCATCAAACACGTCACCGAGGTGAGGGACAGGCACTTGGCAGTATAATGTGCAAGGCAAAACCTTTACTGGTCACAGTATAGACAGTTTCTTCAGGAGTGAAATCAAAAGTTCTCAGCCCATCTCCGAGAGCAAAATACCAAGGGCTGCTAACAGATCTGTTTGTTTGGGTCAGCACCAACAACCAAACTAAACACTTGCTGTGCCTTGGGGGGCATTCCATACCCTAGGAACTGCAGCATGCTGCACCCCAGAAAGCTAATTCTCTCCTGTAATTAACCATGGACTTGCCCAGGGCACACACAGAGTTTACTCACAGGCTGCAGGTTCCAGTACAAATGCTGAGCCTTTCTCTGTCAGTGCTTTTAATACCTGATGCCAATTTCACCAATGCATTTGCCAGTTGCATTATTTGTAGCACAGACATCAGTGGTCATTCATATAAACTTGAGAACAACATCTCTAACATCCTGTTAATACCAGGAAAACAAACAAACAAACAACCCAAACCCTTTTGCTCCAGTTTCCCTCCAGGCACATCTCAACAGGTTTCTCCAAGGAGCAGCTATGCAGGAACTGTAGGCCAAAAAACCAGCCATGAACTGGGGGAGAGAGGAGAAAGGCAGAGCTGAGGAAGGAGTAATGTGGCAGGAGCAGAAACAAGCTCAGAAAGAAATGTGTATGCATCCCTTTTTGTCAGCAGAACCTTCTGGCAGGAGCAAGTTCACAAGACACATGTTATGTACAGTATATTCTGTACTGTGGAAATGATTTCCTGACACACTACCTGACTGTCCTGGCACATTGCCCAGGGCTCTTCAGCTCTGCTATCCCAGTTTGACCACCAGGAGAGCAAACTATTGGTAATGCCTTGTAAAGCTTTTGGTTTGATTGTTGTTGGTGTTTATATGGGTCACAGAAACCAAAGGGAAGGCAACTCTGACCTGACATCAGCTGCACTGCTAACGAGACACGAGATGCTAGAAAGAGGCACTTTTAGTATTCACATACACATCTCACATCTCAAGTTTACTCCTTCACCTTCCTCTACCAAAACCCCAAAGCTTCAGTAGCTAGTGAGCTGGAGCTCTGCTTCAGAACCTGTGTGCAAGCACAACCTGCAGTGGCTCAGGTACTCAGTACCCCTGAAAATTGCCAGGGGAGAGTTTGGTCATGGCTCATGGGGCAAGGGGGGAAGGAACAACAAGGTGAAAACCAAAGTAGTTTGGATAACAAGGATCAGCTGTGGTAAAAAACTAAAAACACACATGCCCTTGCACAAGGAGCAACTTACTCCTAGATTCAGGTTCGATATCCCCTCAGAATATCGAGATCATCCTATGCTCTCCTCACTGCTCCTTTCCAGATTCCCAGCCAGTTCTATTCTTGGCATGACCTGCACCTGACAATCTGAGGAACCTAGCTTGGTCCAAAAAGTTCCATATTAAAAAACCCCAACAAACAAACAAAACACACACAAAACAACCCCAAACCAACAGGGAAAGCCCCAGCTCTGGAAGCCCCACTGGACCTGACAGTCCCAGGGTGGGATGGTATTTCCCTGTTTCACACCTCGTGTGCACACGCTGAGGCTGGAGGTGTGGCAGACAGTCTCCCAGGCACAGCCACAGATTGGGATTCTCAGTCCACAGGGGACAGCACAACCTCAGGGGCTCAGCCAGGGCCCTTCCCACGTAAGGCAGTCAGACTTTCACTCAGAACTCCTTTGGTTTTTGGTACAACCAACAGCACAACATCCTGCAGAGTCTGAACGTGAAGTATAGGCACAAAATAGATTCTCTTTTCTTTCAGTGTGGAAAAACTGCTATTTAACAATGTCATAAGAAAATTCACTATCAGGTGAGCAAAACTTGGTAACAATCTGAATAAAACAAAGTACTGTATAAAGGTGCAATATTGAGCAGATTTGATTTTGGTTTAAACACACAGTAAGTCACGGAACCTTTCCCATCCCTAAAGCCTTTCACATTAGCAGGATCACTCCAGTTCCTCCCAGTTGTCAGTCAGGTTACCTTTGCTCTGACGTCTAATGCTAACCAGCTTCCCAGCGGATTTGATGCTCCACCTGGAGCTGTTTCCTGAGCTGGCCAGAGTCGTGTATTTCGTGGAGCCTTTGGTTTCATCCTCCCAGCCTGCCCAGGCTGTGCAGTCACTCGGCGCAGCTGCGTCGCTGGCAGAGTGGGCAGAGGGAATCCGAGGTGGTTCCCATCCCTCCATCTCGTCGGGTTTCCGTGGTGGGACGTTCTGCTTTATCACCAAACTGTCCCAGAAGCCTGGCTTCTTCTCAGCCTTCAGCTCCTCCTTCAGCTTCAGGTTTGTTCTGCAAAACAACAATGCTGTGATGGTTGATTCCTGCACTTAACAGCGTATGTAGTGCTACTGATAAAATTCAATCAATGTATTGCATTTTGCAGCAAGGAATGCCAATCAATTGTCAGCCTAATTGCACACCCAGCACTGCCAGCTTCGGGAAAAACACCCTCCTATACACCTGAGCCTAAACAGCAGAACCTTGCAGTGCTCAGTCAGGAGAGGACTGAGCATGGGCATTTCCTACTCTAAAAAAACCTACATTCACTCACACATAGAGACACACACACACAGAGATACACAGCACTGCCTTTGGAAATGTATGAAGTACTTTAGGATGCATTAGAACAATTTAGGACTTTGAAAAAGGAAACAAAAGCCCAGGTGGAGGTAGGACGGTATAAGGAGCATGAACATGCTCTAACATCAGCCTTAACACTGTGCTCCTCTGTTTCACACACCTGTTACCACCTGATCCCCTAACACAGCTGATGTACACAGTGTTGGGACTTGAGAGACAGCAGCATTGTTTCCACAAAGCTCTGCACAGTACTGTGACAGCAGCTGGTCTGTGTTTCTGGTAAGAGCTCCCCAATCCCCAAACCAAGGAACAGCCACCTGTAACACCTCTCTCCAGGAGACATCACAAGGCTACTCTGTTACCTTCCTTACCCACTAAGCCCTGGCCCCAAGTCACTCCACACTCACAGGACACCAAGTGTTCCTGCACTGGCTTTATCTGCAGGGTGAGCTGTGTGAGCAGGCAGTGAGTGGCCCCAGGAAAGGCTGAACACCAGAGTGAGACACACTCTCCAGGGTTCAATGGGCTAAACAGCAAATTGAAAACCTTATCTGCCAGCAGCACATAAATTCCTCAGCCACACGTAAAACCACCACCGAATCTCTTTACTGTTGCTATTAAGGAGCTGTTTTCCATTAGTGAAACCTTGGCTCTATCGTATTTAAACAGAAGCAACTCAACCAATACCTTTAAAATTGCTTTTCCTTTACTGACTCTTCAGTTTGTAATTGCTCAGAATTTTCATCCTGCTTAAACCAGTCCCAGGCTGCAGACACTTCTCTTGTTTTCTGAGCACTGCACTTGGAAACTTGCATTTTTCTCTAAGAGTAATGTGAATTAAACTTGTGCTGTACAGTTAAATATCCCTAACTTAAAAACCAGGCAGCTCTCACAGTGAGACCAGAACAGCTTTCCTTGTTGTGGTGACTGTTCTCACGATTCTGCTCCTTCACTATGTGACTTGAGTCTCATTCAGCATCAACGGCACAGCAGCATCAGAGGAGCAAACACCACTCATAAAATCGTACAGACAGAGTGGCTGGAAACAGATGGAACAGAAACCCGTTTTTAACTGCACACCGTTTGTGTATGCACACCACACCTGCACTCTGAGACACACCTTTCAAGGTGAGCTGGAGCACTACAGCAATCTCAGCAGAGCTAACGCTTGGCTGATACGTGGTACGTTTCCTCCTGAGGGGAGCACAGGTAGGTGAGGACTACACATACTTGTAGCAGCACAACCATCTGTGCTGGAAGAGGTTTGTCTGCTCAGAGACCAGCTCTAACCAGAGCAGAACTGTGCCAAGCAAACTCCTCAGCTCCGACAGGGAGGACTAGTACAGCTGCACCTTTTCAGGTGCAGATAAGACTTAAAAAGAGAAAGCTAAGTATGTAAAAAAAAAAGGAGTTTGTACACTCAACCATAATTACTCCATAAGAGAAAAGGGAGAGGGTGAACATGACCCTTTTCCTCAAAAGCCTTTAGTCCTTTTCTACAGTAAAAACATTCTTATGCAGCTAAAATCCCTTTTGTTCCTGACAGACCCAACAGTTCTGAGCATCCATCCCTGCCCCTGCCAGCTCAGCTCCTGCCTGGCTCCCAGTGCACACAGCCTTCCCTGGGACGTGCCTTGCAGCAGTTCTCTGTTTAGCTTCCTTGCTCTGCACAGCTATCTCCTGTCCCAGGGAGTGTGTTTTAAGAGCAGAGAGACCAACTGGTTCCACTCACCCTTTGGATTTCGCAGATTTGCATCCTGCAAGCAACTGCTGCTCATCATCCTTGTTGAACAGAGACGTCACTTCCTTCCAGCCCCGGAAAGCTGCACCTTGGACCTGGACAGAGAGGGAAACATCCTCACCAAAGTGAACTGTGACTACAGGCAGAGAGTGAGTGCCACTGCTGGCCCAGGGTGGCCCCAGGGCCGCGACAGCAGCACACGGGGCACACACTGCAGCTCTGCACCACAGCTCCCTGGGCTCCTGCACCACAGCTCCTTGGGCTCCTGCACCACAGGTCCCTGGGCTCCTGCACCACAGCTCCCTGGGCTCCTGCACCACAGCTCCTTGGGCTCCTCCACCACAGCTCCCTGGGCTCCTGCACCACAGCTCCTTGGGCTCCTGCACCACAGCGCCCTGCAGCTCTGCACCACAGCTCCCTGGGCTCTGCTGAGCAGAGAGTGCAGGGCCTTGGGGGTTGTGGTGTCAGTGAGCACAGCTGGGCTCCTGCAGGCTCTGCTGCAGGCAGGAGCTGATGGCTCCCTTTATCACAGGGAGAAAGGAATCTAGGCAGTGTAAAGGGCTTCACTAGACAGGAATGGAATGAACAGTCATGGAGCCATCAAGGCTGGAGGAGACCTCTAAGATCATCCAGTCCAACCATGAAGCTGTCACTGCTGGAACCCCCAAACCCTAACCCAGATCCTGCAGTGCTACATCAGACACCTCTGAAACACCTCCAGGGATGGTGACTGCACCACCTCCCTGGGCAATATCCAGTGCTGAACACCACAACAGGGAAAACATTTCTCCTCACATCCAATCTGACTCTGCCCTGGCTCAGCTCAAGGCCATTCCCTCTCTCCTCTCCCTCAGCCCTGGCAGGACACACATCCCACACCTCTCTCCAGCCCTGGCAGGAGTTGCAGAGAGCAGTCACTGCTAGAAGGAGCCACAACAGACAGGACAGACAGACTTATGAAACCCTTAATTTGCTGTACACCCATTGTTCCTTTCTGTACCACCAGACCTGCAGCCTCTGACCCCGCGAGCCCAAGGGTCAGAGCTGGCTCAGCAGTGAAATCCCCACGTGGCACTGGTGCACCAGTGTGTTCTACACTGACGGGACCACGAGGCATCCAGCATGAACTGAAGGTTTGACTGCCTCTCCCCGGACCAGAGACAGGTGTGGGTTGCTTGTACACCCACAGAAGTGCACACACTGCCCAGCACAGCACAGGCAAGTTGCTGCTCCTGCTCACAGGGTGTGTGAGAATGGCACTGACACTAGTTCAGTGCTACTCCATTACACCACAAATACAACATGTTCCAAAGTGTAACAAACAAACAAAACAAACCCCTAGTTGTCTACACAAGCAAAGGCTAATTCATCACCTATTATTATGCTCCATCCCTTCTGCAGAACTCAGAGGTGCAAATTAGTACCAATTTGACAAGTATTCTTACCAAAAATTACTCCAAGGACACCATTTTTCACCACAGCAACAAACCCTGATGTGTACATGACTCTCATCTTCCCATGGCAGGCAAACAGGCAGGAGTAATAACCGAGCAACCAGAGGCTCTGCTGGGAAGCAGTGAGGCATCACTAAGGCTT
The DNA here is from genome assembly GCF_000695815.1 of Acanthisitta chloris. Classification (NCBI taxonomy): domain Eukaryota; kingdom Metazoa; phylum Chordata; class Aves; order Passeriformes; family Acanthisittidae; genus Acanthisitta; species Acanthisitta chloris. The sequence goes on from NW_008691921.1 coordinate 32,857, forward strand.
TTCAGCTAATTTTCCTGCCAAAGGTACACAGATGGTAATCAGAGCCCTGCTGGGGGGCAAGGAGGTTCACAAAAACTGGGCTGAAAGGCAACAAACCAGGAATGCTAACAGAACAGCTGGGTATAAACTAGAGCAGTTCAGGCCTAATTAAGCAGTACATTGCACACAAGAAAGTGTGAGGATACAGATGAACATACAGTACATGGGAAGAGTGTGTAAATTTAACTGAAATTGGTAAACTCATGCATCAGATGAGTGAAACACTCACCCATCAGATGGATGGGGTTAGTATACATCAGCATCTTATTCTGGGAGGGGAAAAATGCACTTGGGACACAAGACAAGTGGTTTACATCTCCAGGAGTCTCAAGGCTGTTTGAGTATTACCCTGGCTGCACTATGAGTGGGTACCAGTACTTCCAGTCTATTCCTGTTGGACATTTCCACTCCCTGCCTGGCCAGTGGGGTCTGGAGCACAGAACTCCCTCTCTGCAGGCTAGAGCAAGCCACATGACAGAGTCTGAGCAGCCCAAAAGAGCAATTACAGGGGATTCTGGAGCACACCCACAGCGAGGACCAGCACGCTGGGTGCCAGGCAGCTAATCCCCAAAACGCCACTGCTCAGCAGGTATGGAGTGAGACTTCCAGAGATTCACATTTGGGCCATGTTTTAGCAGAGCTGCCCCAGTGCTCTGACTGGGACCGAACCCTCCGGCACAAAAACCCGCAGGATTCCTCCACAAACACAAACAAAGGAACGGATTTTCCTCCTGACCTTGACTGAGAAGAAACAATTGTTTGCTCTACACTTCCCCCACTCCTCCCCCCGAAAAAAAAAAGCTGAAAATAAAAGGCCAGAGGCGGAATTTTCCATGTAAGTACCTGACAGTTCAGTCAAGTCACAGCCAAGTGTTTAACAGCAAGAAAGGCCCGTTGGCTATAATTACAGAAGAGTTGTTCCCACATTATAGGAAACCTATTCATAACATGCAAGAAGTTAAATAACAGAAACTGGAAAAACAACTCTCCTCCAAATTCGTCTTCCAGACCCTCAAGCAGTGGGGGAGAGGGATCCCCCCAAGGCAGCCAACCTCTGGTGTGCAGACTGCAGTGACTCTACCCTGGTATGCACCAGCTGAGACTCCAGGGTTTAGCCCTACCAGAATGCCCAAATATCTCCAATTTCATTCTTAAAATCTTAGAATAATAGAAAGGACCTTCTAGTTCCAGCTCTTAGTCTGGCCTAGAACCACTGCAGATGAGTCTCTGCTATACCTTTAACTCAGAAGCTCAGGTGAGACCCCTGAGACCAGTTCTGCAGAGGCCAAATCACACAACCATTAAGGCTGGAACAGACCTCTCAGACCAAGTCCAGCCTTTGCCTGAACACCAATATGCCAACTAAACCACAGCACTAAGTTGTCCAGGCAGTTCTTGAACACCTCCAGGGATGGTGACTACACCATCTCCCTGGGCAGCACATTCCAGTGCCCAACAACACTTTCAGTGAAGAAATTCTTCCTGATGTCCAGCCTGAGCCTCCTGATGCTTGATGCCATTTCCTCTCATCTCCACTAGCTGCCTGGAAGAAGAGAATGATCCCCAGGCGGCTACGACCTCCTTTCAGATAGTTGTAGAGGGTGATAAAGTCCTCTGAACCTCCTTTTCTCCAGGCTAAACACCCCCAGCTCCCCCAGCTGCTCCTCACAGGACTCAGTCTCCAAGTCCCCTGCCCAGGCAGAGAGCAAACACAGGTTCCAGGTTTCACAGAGCTCCACTAGAGGGTTCACAGCTCCTTCTGCCTGCCTTTCAGGAAAGCTGTCAGGAGGGAACCAGAACAGTTCAGCGCTGCAGTGAGCCTGACCTCACTGCTCAGTGGGCACCTTCTGCAAGAGCAGGATCTAAGACCATTTTCCAACCTGCGTCTCCAGCCATTAGGACTAGCTCCCACTTTTGAACCTCCACACCTAGGCCAAAGGCTTTCCTCTGCAAATGGGCAACTCAGCCACTGGGAAGACTACGTCTGCTCCTTAAGAAGAGTCTTCATCCACTACCTTCCCCAGGAACTTTGCTGCTCTTCACCTCACTGCTCCGGCATGGAGACTGTTTTATTCATGATGTAACTCCTCAGCCCTGGACTAACACACTGGAGATTCCAGAACACAGAGTATCACTGTGCTTACTGACTGCCTCTAAGAGCAGTGACCACATGAAACACAGAGGAGCTTCAGAAGGAGAAGATGAGAAGGATAAGGTGGTTCTTGTGCATACATTTTTAAGACAAGAGGGTTGTACTTCAAAACACAAAATGCTGTGGCCCAGTGGTTTGCCTGGGGACAAACACACACTTCACAAGCTTTCCCGAATGACTCAGTAAGGGGCAAAAGGTTTTGCTATAAAATAGATTGGTTGTAAGATTCTCTCCCTAAACATTCGTCACCTGGGATAAAACACAGTGACTTGTTTTTTCATAAACAAGAACCCATCTCTCCAAAATGCAGAGTACAGTCTGACTCCCATTTCCAATGGAAATCATGCTGCATCTGAGGCCAAACAAAAAGAAGCAACAGAGACAGATGTTCAGCCTATACATATTAATGCAGAATATCCTATTACACTAATGAACCCATTTTAAAATGCTCTTCTCTGTACCTATGGAATTTCAAAACAAGCTCTAGCATATCATAGTAACTTCCAGGTCTTTCATCATCTGCTAATGTATTTTAGGAACATTAAAGAAGATTCTTGGATGCATATCAAGGTAAAGAAATGTAACTCGTATGCCTGCTCTTCCCTCCCGAAAGAGATACGAAACACAGTCCTTAACCTCCTGTGGTCAGAGCCAACTGAGCTACACAGAACAGAACAAATGACCCAAATCTCTTCTACTTCTCATGTTTTCATCACCGGTTACAGCTAGAACTTAGTGCTTCTTCAGACTTCACTTCAGCTATTCCTGTGGCTTCTCATTTCCATTTCGTGTTCCAGCGCCTATCACGTGGGAGAGGAAAACGAGGACACCTTCCCCTCCCCGACCCTGACAGGAAATAAGGAAGCCTTTTAACTGGTACTGCACTGCTAACATTAGCTCAGTGAGAACCCCAAGGCCAGGGGTCACACATCAGCATGGAACATCGATGAGGGCTGTGAACATCCTCCCCGATAAGCTGCCCAAGAAGATCTGGTAACTGCCTGAGACATACAGGATTTCAACGCTGGAGTTCCAAAGAACATGATTTACCTTGGCTGCAAGGTGTGACACTGAGGATGAAACCTCATCGTGAGGAAACTGGTGCTTATCCTCCAGAGAAGGGTAAAGCCGAAACAGGCCCAGGGTCAGCCTGACCATGAGCACTGACTGTCTGAGACTCTGGAAACGCTTTCATTCCGCTCAGCCCAGCACAAAAACAGATCGACAAAATGTGATCACAGGGCACCACTACAGTGAGAAATGTGAACAAAACTACGTGATCACAGGGCAGAACTACAGTGAGAAATGTGAACAAAACTACACTTGGAACGATGAGAAATATTGTGCCAGATGAGAAAAACATCATCAAACCCTAACCCCAGAGAGACTCACAACACCCTCCCCATTGCAGTAGGATTCAAAACAAACATTTAATTTGATCCAAGGTCCAGTCCAAACCCTAAAAATCTACAATTCCATGGTCTTTATGATCGTGTCTCTAGTTTTTGGACCTACACTGGTTTCCTAAATACCACACTAGATGATGGTCTGCACAGTGTAGGGAGGAGAGCAATGACCCAAGAGCTTTGCTTCCAAAAAGCTCTACATCTCCTCAACTCCTGCACTCCTTTCCCCTGCCTTCATAGCTGAGGTTTCAGAAGAAAACTCAAGTGCTAAGAACATTCTGAGGGTCATTCAGTAGCATTTCTGTCCATCTCCAAACTAAGCTGCTGCCCTAGCAGTGTCAGACTATCCTGTTACTACCAATGCTTCCTTCCAGGCAGGGCAAGTAACATCAGTGCTGGGAGTACTTCAGAGGCCAAAGACACAGAAAGTGGGACACAGAATTCAGAAATTACGCAATTTTCGCTTTCTTCACTCTGTCTTTTAATGAGAAAAATGTCATATTTGTTTGGGGTTTTTTTTGCTCTGCACATGACTCCAAATACAAAGAGTCCCAAGTACAAAACAAGAACAACTATCTGTAATGAAAATATCTAACTCCAGTGTCAAGGAGAAACAGAATTAAACCAGACCGTGTCTTTTCTAGGAAGCATCTTTGAAGGAGCAGTTTCACAAAATCCCAGTGTACACTCTGGTCCATTTTTTGCTTACATCAGCCACTTACTGCTTCAAAAATCAAATTTAGAGACTCTTTCCTTTCCAGCTCCAGTAAATACTACGGAGCTGATCTGCTTCCTACTCCACAAGCTTCATTTTGGTGCCTCCAGAGGCACAGAGCTGATCTGCTCTCTACTCCACCAGCTTCATTTTGGTGCCTCCAGAGGCACACACCCCCAAAGACAGGGTGTCCCAGCACTGGCACAGAGCTCCTCACCCAGCAGAGAGCACCAGAGGGGGCGAGGAAGGCAGGAGAGCTGCAGCAGCACCAACCCCACACACCTCTCCCTGGTGCACTGCTATCTGCCTACTAATGCTCGTTTACTCTGCAGGCAACACCTCATACTGCAGGAGGGACGAGGATGGAGTTGGGAGCATCCACAGTACCCTTTAAGAGACTTGGACAAGGCAGAGTGCTTGTGCTGTCCACCCAGACACCCATGTGGTGTTCCTAGAGTACTCTCTAATGACTTTCAACCACTTCCCCCCAACCCCCATTGGGTTTTTTTCTTTCTCTCCTTCTCTGCCAGAGAAACCTTGGCAATATTTTAAATGCTAATGCCTCACACACACCATTTCAGAAGTTTCCCTGATTGTCCTCAACACTCTCAGCTCTCAAACTTTTGAATGAGGCTGCAAAACCTTAGCCCTAATGTGATGGCATCTCTGCTTGGACACATGGTGTAAACTAGAGAACACTTCAGCTGATGGCCCAAGTTTTTCCCAATAAGAAAAACAAAACCAGAACTACAAAAGCCCCAAGGGGAAGTATGGTAAGGGAAGAAATTATCTGAGACATCCAGAGCTGGCAGAGCCACCAGTTTCAACAACCAACAATACTGTCTCCAGAACAAACAAGACACTGTTAGTACTGTCCAAAGAAATAACACCTCTCACTCTAAGTCTTCCAGCTCTGCAAGTGTCTTAGGAAGCATAATAAAATTATGAAAGCACATTAAGAGACATCATGTTCCAGTACAGACAAGAGAAAAATGGAAATGTGAAGGCAAACAGCCTCTACCAAGCCAGAGCACAAGGAAACAGCAGCCCAAGGCAGTTAAACAGGGAAAGCTTTCTGGGGAAAACCATGAGACACAATGAGCACCTCACGGGGCTAGGGAGTCAGCATAATAAAATGGGCATGCCACTGTCAACAAAAGATGTCATTCACAGTGAACAGCAGACAAAAAGGAGGATTTATTTGCTTCTTTAAAAGAGAGACAACTCAGACTGTGCTGCTATGTTCATACAGTGTTACTGCTCACAGACACAGAAGGTGCTGCCTCACAGAACCACAGTCATGGAATCATCAGGGCTGGAGGAGACCTCTAAGATCATCCAGTCCAACCATGAACCTGTCACTGCTGGACCCCCCAAACCCTAACCCAGATCCTGCAGTGCCACATCAGACACCTCTGAAACACCTCCAGGGATGGTGACTGCACCACCTCCCTGGGCAATATCCAGTGCTGAACACCACAACAGGGAAAATACTTCTCCTAACATTTAGTTTGCAGCAACTATAGTTGTGCAGCAGAAGCTGATGGTGAGAGGACAACATGGTGTTTAAACATCTGAAATACAAAGAGCAAAAGAGATGAGACCCTCAAGAAAGAAATGGTGAGAATCCAATCCCTAAAACACATTTTTGGGAGTATCCATAGTATCCTTTGAAGAGACACTGCTGAAGGGAAGTAGACTTGGACAAGGCAGAGTGCTTGTGATGTCCACCCAGACACCCCATGTGCTGATGGAACATGGCCTGTGGGTCTCAGAACACAGCCCATGGGTCTCAGAACACGGCCCATGGGTCTCAGAACAGCCTGCAGGTCTCAGAACACAGCCCAGGGCACTCAGAACAGCCTGCAGGTCTCAGAACACAGCCCAGGGCACTCAGAACAGCCTGCAGGTCTCAGAACACAGCCCAGGGCACTCAGAACAGCCTGCAGGTCTCAGAACACAGCCCAGGGCACTCAGAACAGCCTGCAGGTCTCAGAACACAGCCCAGGGCACTCAGAACAGCCTGCAGGTCTCAGAACACAGCCCAGGGCACTCAGAACAGCCTGCAGGTCTCAGAACACAGCCCAGGGCACTCAGAACAGCCTGCAGGTCTCAGAACACAGCCCAGGGCACTCAGAACAGCCTGCAGGTCTCAGAACACAGCCCAGGGCACTCAGAACAGCCTGCAGGTCTCAGAACACAGCCCAGGGCACTCAGAACAGCCTGCAGGCTCCCCCAGCCAGGCCTGGGAACGCCTGTGACTAGCCCATCCTCGGAGAAGGCAGAGGGAGCAGCCTGATGCCCAGGCAGGAGAGTGGCAGAGGGGCAGGTGTAGGGGTTCAGAGCCCACACTGCAGAGAGGGCTCTGGGCACAGGAAGGAGCAGAGGGAAGGAGGGACCCGTGCCAGCACTGGGAGCAACGCAAGGGAAAAGATGAGAATTCCCACACAATCCACCTTTATCTGCCACACACAGAACAGTGTGTGTTTTTAAAGTGAAACACAGCAGTGCACTCCTCTTCTGACACACACTCTGCTTCTGTTACCAGGGAGCCTACGATTCGGTGTGTCAGGTTCTCTCTAGAGGGTGATCCACTGTGCAGCTACATGTAAAGAGTGAACATGAGCCTTCTTTGTCATGCTGACCCTGAACCCTTCAGTTATTTCAGTGTGGGCAGTTTGCAGCTATGACAATTCATTTTTCACTTGAATTTGAAAGAAAATATGGATCACATTGCAGCGTTTGAATACCGTGAGGTGACCAAACGCTGACGCTGGTGGGGAACGCTGCTCGCAGCTCCCACAGCCCTGCAGCTCTGGCAGGGAAGCTGGGGATGTGCAGTGTGTTTTCATAAGGAAACAAGTGCCCTTTTGTTGCACATACTGCAAACCATAAGGTCCTCGAGGGACTAATTCAACCCGCACACAAACCTTTTTGTACAGAGATCAAAATTGTAATCTACTTCCCTCAGCTTCCTTTGTGGTAAAGTAATTAATTAGTCTCTTTCATAATTCGGGCCCAGACGAGGAGTGCTGGACATCAAAGAGTTAAGGCCAACAGCAGCATCCTCTGGCCCTGCATGCCCTTCTGCTGCTCCAGCACATAGAGTGGAGTATTATTGATTTTCCCTGCCTGGCTGTGGAACTTTCTATGGCACACACACATCAGCTGCCAGAGCTGAGCGCATGTAAGGGCACACAGGCTGTTGTTCAAAGAGCAGCTCCTTTTGGTGCAAACCCTCACCCTTGCACTGACTGACTGCCCCATCACCTCTCACCAAGGGCTGTGTGACACAGGTCCAGGCTACCACACCTCTGACTGCAGGTGGGATCACGTGCCATGAATGTACCACATCGGCACATCCCCAAACACCACCTCGAGAAAGACACTCCAAGAAGGATTTGACATCACTTCCAGCACTCCACAAACCCAACTGAATAATTTAGTGATAGGAGAGGGGAAGGTTAAAAAAATCACTCAGGAAATCACAAACCTGAAAGCTAACCCCTGAAGCTGGAAGAGTCCCAAAGCACTGACTGCAAACCAAACAGCTGAAGAACCCTACACGCACAGCCTGACCAGGAACAGCACAGACTGGGAAGAGCAGCTCACACTGCCAGATCACCATCTCAAAACACAGCTAACAAAACAAAGTGTTTCCTTGGGTTTGAGAAGGATCTCACTATAAGGTCAAACCAAACAAACAAGACTGAGGCAGATTGTTGATGCTAAAGTTGCTGTGCTTATCTAAGTTTAGAACTGAATCAAAACCAACGCAAAATACACTCAAACATGAGCAAGAAGAGAGCTATCAGCAGCAGATCAGTGGCACTGGGCCTCATCTGCTTTGCTGCACCTACAATATACCCCTGGAAAAACCCAGTGTGTGGATATGTGCACTCTGGGTCAGGAACCTGATGCTACAGTGAGCAGATGTAGATGGCACTGAAACGACTGTACTACTTCCCACATATTCCTTTGACACTGAAAGCAAAGCTGAACTGTACCTGGACACTCCCACAGAGCTGCCGTGCCCTGAAGGACAAGCAAGCTTTGCACATGTAAGAAATGAGGGATGCTCTACCAGTGCCACCATGCCTGGCTCTGGGACACCAGGCTGTGCCCAGCAGCACATGTTCATCTGCTGCTAGACCTCAATCTTGCACTGTATGTCCCTGCAGCAAGTGAGTGAACAAACCAGCCTGGCCAGGTGGTGTAAACTGAAAGCTTCCTACTCGTGTCACCACTGACAAGTGTTACCCTCGGCATTTCTAATGTCTTGCTCAAGAGGAATTTGGTATTTTAGATTCTTTTTTTTTTGCTCTATAAACAATACTTTCCCCCTCTAGATTGCTCAGCACACTCAGAAAAACATCTACATTATCACAACAAACCATTTTAAATGCCACTGCAACTAAACAGTGACACTGACTCCTACTCCTGCGAGTCTCCTTGGCCAGTCTTTGGCAACACCCAAAATGCTTCTGCCAGTAAAGAACAGAAAAATGTAAACACTAAGTATGTGAAAGAATTACACCTTAACTTTGGGACATATTCATTAGACAACACATGCTTTTAAAATATAATTTATCAGACCATTTGATGGTCTGTCCTGCCAGGGCTGCAGGGAGAGGAGAGAGGGAATGGCCTTGAGCTGAGCCAGGGCAGAGTCAGATTGGGTGTGAGGAGAAATGTTTTCCCTGTTGTGGTGTTCAGCACTGGGATATTGCCCAGGGAAGTGGTGCAGTCACCATCCCTGGAGGTGTTTCAGAGGTGTCTGATGTGGCACTGCAGGATCTGGGTTAGGGTTTAGGGGTTCCAGCAGTGACAGGTTCATGGTTGGACTGGATGATCTCAGAGATTTCCTCCAGCCCTCATGATTCTATGATTCTAGAAGAACTTATTTCACTCCACTAACTCAGGAAAGTGTGGATGACCCTTGCAGATACAGGAGACAACTCATCCAACAGACTTAACAACACTCCTGTCCTCTAGGCTCCAGTCTTTGATCACTCCCTATTATTCACCAGACCAACTGGAAGGTGAAAACAGAGAACTGTTTTGTTCAAGTGACTGTAATTTATTTAGCAGTGCTAATAAAGACGATGCTCTCTCCTTCAGCACACACAGCTCTTAAGAGCTTGTTTAACATTTCCACAAACTCTGTTTCATTCAACCACTTCAGTTATTGCTTCACATTCCATTACACCTTAAAACAGAATATCTAAATTATTTCTGTATTTTTACTGTCAATTGATCCAAACGACCAAATGTCCTGGAGAAGATTCATTTCAGAACGTAAGTATTTACACAAGGATAGTTCTGCAGCTCTGCATTGTACTGGCACCACAAAGAGAAACACTGGCACACCAGGTTCCTGCGCTCTGTTTTTCCATCCGTACACAAGGTTATCCCACCAGTTGTTCACATTACTGAGTGTCTCTGTAGTAATACATCTTAGTCAGACTCTGCTTCTCTGAAATATTCTTGGAAGAATATTAATGATTAAACACCTCAAAATATTTTTAAAGCTCACGTCATTAAGAATTTAGGTTTGCCTAATTTATAATAGTTCAAATGTGCTTCATGGAATGAAAAAGCTGCATTAAGGGAGGTCAGACAACTCATTTAAATTTCATCTCTGTGACTAGTCAACTGTTCCAGGGAAGTTTCAATTGTGATGAAATTTTTGACTGAAAATCTGTCAATGATTTTGAACGGTTCATGTTTGCTTTTTCCTGACCCAGAACACAAACCAGCAGATGCTAATTCAAAAGACAGTGGTTGACATACCATTTCTATTCAGCCAAGGAGTCTGCCATTCTATTCCACCTCTGCAATAAAGGCTTTGCACGAGCAATGCCCATATTTTCCTGGTACAGCTCCTGCAGTGCTCCCTCTGGACCTGTGGCTCCTACCACACCTGCAGTGCTCACACACACCTGTCCTGGAGCTCCTCACAAGGAACCGATACCAGAACTTGTTGGAAATGTACCTCTGATGATGAGGGAACTGAAGCACAGTAGAGTGTTCAGCAGCCTCCAGTAACTCTCCTTCCACTGTGGATGTGCTCAGAGAGCTGGCAAATAGTTTCTACACGAGTGAGGAAAGATGACGAACCTGTTTTACCAGAGAAGAATTCAAAGGGTTCACTCTTTCTCCAAAGCCACTGCATTTCAGTGACGGCAGGAAGGCCAGCACTGGTAGGAGAGGATTGCTCCAGAAACCTCACAAACCCCACCAGATACCACAGGTAACAGGAAAGCTGATCTCGAGCAACGATGTACGACCACTGGTTTTGTGGCTCAGGGGAAGGGGCTAAGCGTGTGAGGCTGGAAGGGAGGAAGGCACACAAGGCTGCTGCGGACAAGCCCAGGGGCTCGGAGCCAGCAGAGCAGAACTGACTTGAGGAAAGATACAACAAGTGATGAAAATGACAAATGGGGGAGAGGCAGGGGAGGCTCCAAGGAAAACCTTGAAAGCAAGGACAGAGATTTAAATGTAAATTTCCTGGAGCAAAGGGAGGCTCAAGAAACAGAATCTGAAGGATGAGGAGGACTTCATGCCATAAGCAACAACATTAATATCAGCAATGGGATTTGCAGGGGCTAGGGGATGGGAAAAGGCAGCAGAGGTGTTAGAAGATGCAGAGGAAGCAATCACCATCAGGATGGGAAGTGAGGGTCTGCACACGAATTTCAGCTGTCTAGACAGAAAGAAAAATAGTAATAATAATTACCAAAAAAGCAAACCTGGACTTCATAGAGGAAACAACAGCAAAGTCCAGGACACAGATTCTCTCTTGCACAAGAGATAAGAATCGCTGACAACCCTGAGCTCACAGGCTTGGCTGAAAAAGATACACACTGATGGTGCCTATAGTGGGAGGCCAACCAGGCAATAAGTGCATCAGCATAAGCCAACAGAGAGGGAATAAGAGGTGAGGAGCACATCTGACCCCAGTCAACTCTGTAAAAATGTCAGTAAGAATCCAAGAGTGAAGCACTTCAGAAAAAGAAAGCCTAAAGCCCCAGAAGACACTGTCAGCTCTGCAGAGCTCCAGGAACACTGTGAGAAAGAAAGAGGACCCGCTCCAGAAGCTGCTGAAAGATGGAATGTGACGAGGAAGAGCAAGCAAGGCAGGCCAAGGAGAGGCTCAGGAAAGTCTTTGCTGACAGTCCCAGGATCTAACGTTTGAGAACGATGACAGAACACCGGGGATGGATTTCAGCCAGGGAAATGTCACTGAAATGTCACAAGAACCACCTCAATGAAGAGAAAACTACAGACTAGCAGAGAAAAGCAGGTATGATGGAGTACTGGAGTACTGCAGGCAATGCCTGAGCCACACTGGAATGGCTAGAGAGTGAAGGAAAGGCATTAGCTGGATTAGCACAGACTGCTTTATTTTTAATTAAAAAACATCCTTATTCAAGGCATCAGCAGAACAAACGCTGCTGAGCTCCCACCCATCCTGCAGGGCCTGTCTGAGCTGGGCTCACTCCGAGATGAAAGCCAGGATTAAATTATGCCAGAGACTTAGACATCTTCATTAGAACAGATCCCCAAAGCTCTGCACAGCCCGAGCAAGTCGGAGCAGCGTTCAGCACAAAGCATGTGCTGCACATGTTCTCCCTGAGCACAGCGAGAAACACCCAGGGAGAACAGAGCAGGGCTAAGGCTCTGGAACACCTGCTCAGGGCAGACAGAGCTGTGCAGGTAACACAGCCCAGCCCCACACATCCCCTGCCCTGGAGATGTGCTCCCGGGCCCAGAGCCTGCTCGTCACAGCTCCTCAGGGCATCCACAGCATCGACATCTCCGAGACACCAGATGAGAGCAGGAGGTGCCAAGGGAACCACAAACAGTGCCTTCAACCCCAGCACCTTCCCTGCCCCAAACACAGCAGCTGGGAGCACAGTGACTGTACCCAATCCCTGCCCCAAACACAGCAGCTGAGAGCACAGTGACTGTACCCTACCCAATCCCTGCCCCAAACACAGCAGCTGGGAGCACAGTGACTGTACCAGCTGAGCTGGGGCCTGGTGTGTGCCGTGGTACATTGCAGCGATGTCAGACACACAGAGCACACTCACCTCACTCTGCACCTGTGTGCTGCTTATGCAGGTTAAGTTGCCTCATGCATTAATTATAACTTGAGTGACTAAAGCACCTTCATGGCATAAATTAAAAACACTTATGCTTCAAAGCATAAATTAAAATAACTTCTAGGATTCAGCCTAAAACTGTCTGGTCGAAAAACAAATACACAATAACCCACACATGTATTTACACAAGTACTGCTTCAAAATGTTCTTATCTCAGGAAACACCTTAGCATGTCAAATAAGTGGTAACAATCCAAAGTACTGGAATGTATGCAGAAACTCTGGTGAGAAGTGGCCAGAGGCTGACAGTTCCCTCCCTCGCAATTTTCATGTTCTAAGCTTGGGTTTTGTTCTCCCCTGGAACAAAATCAAACCATTCTCTCTAACACAAAACCAGAACTGTCAAAACTTCTTGTCTTAGATCAAACTAAGCTTTTCTATTTCAGAACTACAAACCACAAACTCAAGTGTCTGCTTGAGTAAGCCCAGATCAAGCTTCCATATCTGAATGGGATGATTAAAATTGCTCAGAGTAACAAAGGGGTTTTGTGTTGGGCTTTTTTTTTGACTTAGAGTAGCCTAATTCCTTGTTGCTGTCTACCACTGCAGTGTCCTAATTATTAGGTTGCACAGTGAGAACTCCTTCACTCTTTCTCAGCTTTGAAGAAACAACACAGAGCCCCAACATTTCATGACACTGGAATACTTTCAGCCTGGTCTGTTTTAATGACACAGAAGTGACTACCAATTTCTTGTCTTTGAAGTAAAAAAGTTTCAGCCTTATTTACAGCATGAACAGTAGAAGCTTAAGGATTTTTCCTCCCACCTCCTTATTAAAAATGAGAATACAGAGAAAAGAGAGTTGGGGAAAGCAACCTATCATAAATCAAAGTCGACACACGATGACTACGATTCATCTTCTCTATTATCAAATGACATGTCAGGAAAGAACCCAGAGCAAGTAAAATCTAAGAGTCAACTCCTGCATGAAATCTGATGCCGGGCATCTTCATTTACTAAAAAGCACTCAAACTAATTACCTAGATTTTGGCCCTCACCCCAGATAAGAAAAATTTGCGAAGTCCTGGATTCTCTTCTCCTTGATGAGGTAACCCTTCATTCAGAGCAGCTGTGCCATGAGCCCACAGAGAGGGTGAGGGACACTGAGACCTTCTCATGCACAGCTGAGGTACCACGAGAACTGCCCCACGGGTGGTGCCGCTGCCCTCCACAGCCTTAAAGTGTACATGAGCTCCAAAATAACTACACTCAATATCTGGAGGGGTGCTGGCTTTTCCAAAAGCATTTTGATTTTAAGAGGCAGAATAGCTAACAGCTTATGGTCTTTGCTCCAGTCTCTGCGCCAAGCCACACTATAGTTGTACTAACCTTACTGAATCCTTTATCTTCAAGAATATTTCATTTAGTGACTTAAAATGATTTATTTTCCCCATCACCTCCAATACCAAAATCAGCATTTTTTATCCCACTGGGAGTTGAAAAGGAATTTTCTTCAAGTGGATGAAAACGCAAACCATTTGCACCAGAAATCATTGTCATCACCACTACAACTAGCCCAGGATAGTAAGGAGGATGGGATGGGACAAAACCCCAAGCAATCTCCAGTCTCTGCTGCTGAGGCACAGGGCTGAGAGAACCGCCAGCACAGAACTCTGAAAATCATCTCCTGCCCGTGAGGCTCAGTCAGGAGCCTCAGAGGAGAGTCTGGTAGAGAAGAGAACAGTGAGGAGTCAGTGGGATTTAGTGGGTTTGAGGATGCAGCAAGTCTAGGAGAGCTGTGACAGCATAAACCAACAGCTAAGTAAAAGAAATTTCCAAGCACCCGAGGACAGGAACTGCAGGAGGGAGAGCTTAGATGTTGTATGAGAAGCTGTGGGAGATACTCCAGGTCACCTCCAACCCCACAATCTCCCTTCCTCCCCTGAAGGGGGTCTCCAAACTGACTCTCTGTTCTCCTCCCACAGAAGACCCTGTTCATCCACGTGAACCCTCAAACAAGCAGCAAGGGCTAGGGATCTTCTGCTCACTGCGCAGGGGAAAGGGCAAGGCGAGGCTGAACTGGGAGCAGACTGGTGATCTGGCTGCTGGGAGATGGGGAGGGTAACTGCCGTGCTGGGCAGAGGCTCCTCAGCCACAGCCATGCATGCTGCCAACCCAAAACTCCAGCACAGGGCGGTTCATCCAGACACATCCAGCTTGTCCAGAGAGCCAGGCAAGACGAACACGGGGTGGGGAGTCGGGTGGGCTTTTGTACCTTCTTCTGAATACAAACCTCCCCAGTCTCTCAGCCACACAGGTCTCCTGCAGCCCCTCAAACAGCATCTCAGGACACTCCGTGGTAACAGGAGCCCAGCTCAGCAACAGAGCCACACCAGGCAGTGGAACAGGCTGCTGAGCTGGGTGGGTGCCTAACTGCTGCCAAGTTTTGCAAAGCAAGTTAACTCACCATTTTTTAGCTGCTCTGCCTGATGCTCAATTGATACCTTTCCTTTCAGGTCGTGTTTGTCAGGCAACCAATACTCTGAGGCAGGCACTGCTGGTATTCAACTTACCACTTAACAAGGAAAGCTTTCAAACAAGGCTGTGGCTACTTAAGGATAACGACTACCACGATTGAAGCCATAGGGAAAAACGATCCTGCCAAAACCTAGGGCTCAACACAGACAAACAGGGCTCAACACACACACACAGGGCTGTGCACAGACAGACAGACAGGCACACAGGGCTGTGCACACACAGACAGACAGACACACAGGGCTGTGCACAGACAGACAGACAGGCACACAGGGCTGTGCACAGACACACAGACAGACACACAGGGCTCGAAGGAGGACAGTCTCGCACACACATCCCCGCTCAGTGCCCCGCGCTCAGCACACACTGCGGCTGGGGCAGAGCACCCTGCGCCGCGAGCTCAGCGCGCACACAGCGGCGGCACCC
>NW_008691922.1:0-79114 GCF_000695815.1 Acanthisitta chloris
ATATATATGTATGTATGTATGTATGAATGAATGAGAGATAGTTGACCTGGGCCAGTTGAGGACTGTGAGTATCTTTTTTTCCTTTCCTGCATATGCATAGGAAAAAAGAGAAAATACTTTTAAACTGATTCATCCTTGAAACAAACACAAGGTTTCTATGAGCGGCAAAGATCTAGTTAAAGAAGTTCTTGAACCTTAAAACAGATGACCTCTCCCTGTTCATTTTAAATAATCAGTGAGCCTATGGCAAGGTCTGTGCTTTTGTTTATCTTACTTTTGAATCTGCTGCTTCCCTTCTAAAACCC
This sequence comes from Acanthisitta chloris, assembly GCF_000695815.1. Lineage (NCBI taxonomy): Eukaryota > Metazoa > Chordata > Aves > Passeriformes > Acanthisittidae > Acanthisitta > Acanthisitta chloris. Next base: position 306 of record NW_008691922.1, read on the forward strand.
CTATAAACAGAGTAACAGCACAAAGCCAAACAGTGGTTTGAGCACTGTGCTGTAATACGTGGCATATAGAGAAAATAAACTCCAGTTTTAGACTATGACAGAGTGACAGGCATGATTTGGCTAGTTTGAAGCTTTTGCTTTAGGAAAAATGAAGAGGACCATGGCATAAGTCATCACTAGGCAAGATTCTGAGATTCTCCCACCTAATTTACAAATTCAAATTATCTCAAGAGCATGAAGATGAGGTAAAATAAAAAGAGGACACGGTAGATAGTCTCCAAGGAATGGCAGCTGCCTGAGTACCACTACAACTACAGGTTCCCAATACATCACACAAATAACAGAGACACATAGGCAGCTGTGACTACAGAGAGGTAAGAGGTAACTACAGCAAGCATTGGTAGCCTTGATGGAATACAAATCATAGATTTCAAAATTGGAAAGGTTTCAGGACTAATGAAGTGAGAGCAAACAGGAGCTCTCTGCATTGCTGAAAAACTAGTCAACAAAATTAGGGAGCAAATGAAACACTCCAGAATGGCTAGTAATTACCAAAGCTTGCAAATGAGAAGTGTGATACTCAATCACAGAAAGCAGCAACAGAAGAAGCCCAGATATTGTAATTGCAGGAAAAGATAATCGTGTGTATAATAAAGTAACAAAGAAAATTGCGGTAACCAGGAGATCAGAAAGGATTCTGTAAAGGATAATACAAAAGAGGGAGTAATACAGAATAATTTCAGAGACCAAAATGAGGAAGCTGGAGAGAAAGAATGGTAAGGGAGTAGGAGGGATTTTATAACATGCTTGATAGAGCTTTTTTTTTTTTTAAAGACCAAGCTAATTAGACACTGAATAGTCATCTTGAACAAAGGTTAAGCATCAGCTGTTAAGACAGAACAGAGCACTCAAGGTGAACCCATCACAGATTTCCAAGTTGCAGTAAAAGATAAAAGGAAGATGATGGAAGACTGGCTTAAACTTTTAGGGACAGAAATAGCACATGAAGTGACAATTGCTCCTGTGGTTTTGTTATTGTTGGGAACAAGTGGTATGCATATCAATCACGAAGTATATTTTCTTGATGCACTTTTAAAAATACTATAAATGTGCAATAGCTTACTGTTAATGGAAATATTCTAATTATTGAATACATGTGAAAATAACATCCACACAAGTCATAAGAATTTTATCTTGTAAAATGTAGCTGGTTTGCCTTCCTGCTTGTTATGACATGATTCCTGGAAATGTGATTGCAACCAAATATTTATGTTAATGCAGACCAGGACCTATATGCCTCAGCTCCAAACCAGATGGGGAAATGAATCCTACATGCAAAAAAATTATTCTGGGTAGCACTCCATTCTATGCATAATAATCCCTTATTTTGTTATCATTTGGACTAGTAAATTACTACTCTGCCAAACCTGAAAAATTTGGCATCCTTTTTGCAGTTGTAGCACAAGTATAGGCGTATTAATAGAAGAATCTTGGTGGAAACTCAGTACTGTATAAATACCAGAGATAAACAGTGGTTCAAACAGTTCTCTGCTTTGTGTGATCACTCCAACAACTCACCCCAGTCCCTGATCAGGCTTCTGGGCAGTGTCAGTTTGTAAAGGGCATCTTAGTCAACTTCTGCAAACGTGTTGCACTTTGTGTTTTAAGCTATACTTGGGTTCTTTCCTGATGTCCAGAGGAGGTATGACTCCTCCTCAGTGCTGCTTTTTACCTCTTTCACTCAAATACAATGGTATTCATTGAATTTATATTGCATTTGTTAGAAATGTCTGCACTTCTGAAGTCCTATAAAGATTTTCAAAGTATCCTGTTAAAATAAATAAAATTGTCATCATGTATGCTTTAATTTTTTTCAACACTTCTTGTAAAGAATCATTTTACTAAGTGTAACTGACAGGCTTCTATTAGGTCCTCTCTAGGTCTTCCCTCCCTTCTCCAGGTTAAAAAGGCCACTGCCCCATGCCCAGCCTGGCATCCCTCTGCTGAGTTCACGTGGGGGAATCAGTGTTTTATTTGTACAGTCCGTAGGGATGGGGATGAAACTGAACACAGCAATCTGGACATTGCCTACCAATGCACGAGTAAAAGGTGGATAATCTCTTCCCTTAACATCCTGGCTGTGCTCCTGTTCCTACAGCCCAGGTTGCTGCCAGGCTGTGCTGCTGGCTCAAGCTCAGGTTGCTGTCAGCTGCTTTTCAGCAGAGCTGCTCTCCAGCCCATATCACTGCAAGGGGTTCATCCCTCCCAGCTGCCTTTGCATCCAGCAGTCATTGGTCACAAGGTTCCTGTCTTCCCATTGTTCCAACCTGCCTAGGTTCCTCTGAAGAGCAGTGTGTATTGGCCAGACCCCAGAAAATCCTGTCATTGAAAAGCTGTTGAGAGGTAGGTCTCATTAGCTACAGAAGGTTAAATTGCCTATTTGCTAGAACAAATAGAATTGCCACTACCTTAAATAGGTGATTCCACACATGGAATTTAATTTGAATGACTGATATCTAATTTCAACTGCACACATCTAAAAAAATATGGGAATTAAGACTCTCAAGTACAAATCTATGCTAAAATGCTTCCCCTAAAATGAAGGGCATATCCCAAGTCCAACAGCACTTTCCTCTGCTGATAGCACTCCAGTTTAATCCAGAATATTGCACACATGTAGAACTGAAGTAACACAGTGGAGGAATCAATCTCATAATATCTGTAAGTGTGCAAAAGCTTTCTAAATAGGGTTAAAGCAAGTGAAAATACAAAGCTAAAGAGACAAGAGTTGAATATTTTCCTATGTAAGCATTAGAAAATACAGTCTGGCTATAAAACACAAAGCATACACATTTGAGGTGTGATACTCCAAGTGCAGTATTTCTGGAAAAACAAATTTGGTGAAACCTGGAAAATGACTAGATACATAAAATATCAAGCTGCAGTGTCAGTTAAGTGACAGGTAAATTAAAGAACAACAGAACAAGGACACTGATTTGGTTCAAAATTCTGTGTCTGCAGCAAGAATTACATAAATAAATTGGCAGGCAGGCACAGACATTTCATATAGAAGATGACAACAAAACCAGCAGAGAGTTATGAAATCGTGAGTTGTTATTACAATTCTTGGAGACATTTTTTGACCTTCTTCAAACTATTTATACTAGAGAAAGCTCAGATACAAACACCAGAACACTGACCACGCATAACTTAACCATTTGGTTGCTTGTGCAATCTTTGTGGACTGTAGTCTATGAAGTCAGTTATGTAGCTGACTTCAAGCCTTGTTAGCCAGTTTATGCTTCCATAGGTTATGTCTGAACTGCCAGGACAGCTCTCTAACCTGGTGCCATTCGCTTTCCTGAAGATTTCACAAAGGCAGACAACAGGATGGTGATACAACCATTTTCTCTGGTGGCTCATGGGTTGTTCCTGACAACCCTCTTCCCTACAGACATGGTCAGAAGATACAATCCTGACAGGAACTCCTGTGTGTTGATTAGGAGATGAGCCAGCCCCTAGGTAGTAAACATTACACTGGCATTACACTTGAGGAAAGGGCCATCACAGCAGAGTGGCTCTGCACCAGGCTATTCCACCTGCTTTTGTGAGAAAGACTGGAAGACCTAGCAGGACTAGTGAAAGGGATGTCAAGCACTGGAATAGGCTGCCCAAGGCAGTGCTGCAGTCACCATCTCCAGAGGGATTTAAAAGACTGTAGATGTGGCACTCAGGGATGTGGTTTAGTGATGGGCATGGCAGTGCTGGGTTAGCAGTTGGACTCAATAATCTGAAAGGTCATTTCCAATTAAATGATTCAATGACCCTTGGATAAACAGCTAGTGTCACGGTTGTTAGCTGAGAGAAAAAGAAAAGAGTGAGAGAGGGGGAAAAAGAAGAAAAATGTAGGTTGTTCCAGCATCTGCAAAATCAAAATTGCCACAAATGTAATACTACTGCTAAAAATGCCTCCAGAAACTTTATACAGGAATGAATAGATACACGGAAATGATCAAGTCAGGATGTTTAAGAATGGTCTGGCTGAAAATAGTCCCTTCATCAACTGAGACAAAAGAATACTGTATTTATTCAGAGTCCAAACTGTGTAAACTGAAAACATCTTCATTAAAAGTGGCTTACCCTACAAGGTGTAATCTTACACTGTAATAAACCAGGAATTTACTAACGGTCAATTATCCCATATCAGCTGGGGGCAGGTGGAGCGGGGAGGATGAAATTCCCAGCTGAGTGCCAGTAATTTCTTAAATAGCTGAAACTCATTTGCTTGTTATAGTCCAAACATCATTTAATTATCATAACAGTGCAGAACATGTGGCAGCTACTGACCAAAATCTCCAATTTAATTCTCTGCAGTACAAATATGCCAGGTATAAACCAAGAGTGAATTTGACTTCTGAAAGGAACTATATAGGCAACTCTCTGCCCAGGATCCTAACAATTTTTGAAAGCTTCTGTGAGGAATGACTTGAGAAATAGTATAAGGAATTTGGTACCTTGAAGAAACAAGCCTACTTTAAAAGGTAAATTCTGTGTGCCTTGCATATGCAGCACTCTCCCAGAGAAGTTTCAAACGAGTCCTGCTGTTACTGCATCACTCTGCTCTATTCACAGTAAGGAAAAAAAGAAATGTAAACATGAAAGATCTTTAGAAAGTGTGCTTCCTTAGAATTTTTTTCCTTCCTTATATTTAGCTTCTTGTTCCACTTCTACTAAGTCTGTTTCCTTTTTTTTTTTGTTTTCGTTTCTTTGCTGAAAGAAGTTGAAGCCTGATTGCTTCCAAGAATGCCAATAATCACATATTGCTACCTACAGTATCTTATAGGAAGCCCTAATGTACCTAACTGCATTACCTTTCCCAAAACTTTAGATCAGAATAGCATGAAACTGTTGTTTCTCGTGTCACAGAGGTTAGTTCTCTTGTGAGATTGTATGAAACAGCCAGTAAAAAGTCACTATTATCTGAATCCAAATACACAAAATAATCCTAAGTGGCTATCATTTCACTGATAGCCTGTGAGACATGATTGTGTCATTTAGTGAATTCAGCCACTAAATGACAACGTGAGCTGGAACTGTGTGAACAATTCTTTTCAGAGCCATATGTCTGCAAATTGTCTGCAAATTGCAAGCACAGTAGAGGCAGGGGGAAAAAATTCCCACAACAAAATAACAGCACTAAAAATCCCCTCCCAAAACAAACAAGTAGTTGCTTTGAAAATCCAATTCAGAATAATACCACTCCACCCAACTGAAGTGATTTCCACTCTTCCCTTCAAATGCTTATATATGAATCTACCAGGATATGATTCAGAGAAATTGCACACATAGCCCCAGATAGAACTGTTAAAAGTCAGAGAAAGTGACATTTCTTTGTGTGCTGTACATCAGTGCTAATATGTGAGATCAAGATGACAGGAAAAATACAGTAAATATAGATATAGCAGCATACATGGAGAGATACAATCCTATAATCCTCCCAAAGACTCCAGAATACAGACATTATTTACACTGATTTGTAATAGAAAATAGCTTGCTTTTTGCTGGTAGTGGAGATTTTGGCTTTTTTTTCCCCAGCAAGCAAAGCATAAGCATTTACTCAAAGCTGAAGAAAAGTAATTAGAGGTACTAGCACCTTGTGAGAGGCAAATTAGATTTAAAAAAAACCCAAGCAGGTGTAAGTTGCATGAAAGATCATGATGAAGTTTCACATCAAGACATTATACCTCAAAGTCATGAAGCAGTTGAGCTAACAAGAATTTTGTACAGGGCTTGATTCAGTGTTGTTCACCTCTAGATAAGTGAAAAGTTGCCATAAAACATCAGTATATGCTGATTCTGCTTGAACCTATGCTAACACAAACAGCAATAAAACCCACATGCAGATCTGACCTTTCAAACTCAAAACAGGATGAAAGGCTGCTCAGATTATCCCTGTCCATCCCTGGAATTGCTGTTTGTGTCCAGGGCTCTGCAGTACAACCAAGGATCCTGACACAGACTTTAGTTTTGACAGCTTGGCTGCTCTTTCCAACAACTTCACCTGGTCTAATAGAAGACACTACTTCTTCTTTAAGATTCTGCTTTCCTTGTATCCTTAGACAAGAGTGATGGCTTGTCAGGCAAGAACTAAAGTACACAATATGTTCCAATTTAACCTCCTTCCCCTTCCCTGTATGTCTGAGGAGCAGCTGGCTAGCTGGGCCCATGGAGGATGTTGTGCCCCTGAAGAATCTTCTCAGCATATTGCACAGCTACAACTCTCAGTGCAGAGGCTGTTGTTAGGAACCACAAAGTGGGTTGCAAGAGGTTGCAAGATCCTATCTAATCTTAGCTATGCATCATTTACAACTCTACTGCAAAACACCAAATCAAAGCAAGATGCATGTGCTTTAGAAGTCCTTTACAGCAGGCAGGTAGGCATCAATTATACCAAGCCATCTTTTACATCCAATTCTTTCTGTCAGATGGGTTTGTATTACAGTTGATTCTGGTTCTGAAGCAGTTATTTTGGAGAGTGTTCAAAGGTAGACGGCAAGAACTGTCACATACGTATTTGGCTTGTAATTTATTACTTCAGATTGCTCAATCACACAAAGGGGAGGCAGAAACAGATCTGACCTGAAACAAGGTCTGTGTGTCCAGGAATCTCTTTTGGCATTTCTCCGAGGTGAGAAGCCTACAGGGCTTTGCTTCAACCATCCCTTTAGAACACCCTTGTCTGACTGATCTCCTTCTAAGTCATACACAGCACAGTGCGCAGCAGCACTATGACCACTCAATACCACTTTCATGAGTGATTTTAAACTCCAAAGGTTCTTTAGCTCACAACAAATTGACAACAACAACAACAAAAATGGTGCCAGCAGCTGACTGAATCACCTAAATCCCAACTTTTCCGATTTAAAACCATCCAGAACTGAAGTTGCCTGTGTATGCTCTCAGTACATGCCAATTCCACTTTTGAGTAAAATCCATGATATTGACTACTCTTTAGGACAAAGACTATTAGTCTTTCATCCTGATCTCAAAGCACTCCCACAGTGTAGAATAGGGCCTTGGTTTAGCTCACTCCAGTGTGAAAAGCTGATCACAAAAGTCACTGCTGAGTCAATTACCTGCCTTTTATTAGGGGGAGATTTTAAATAAAGTATTTGATTTGTGGCATTTCTTGGTAGAAGATGAATGATGGAAAATACTGAGCAGAATTTTTAGTGCATTGCATGTATAATTATTTCTTTGTATTACCATGGTCATGACTATTTGAGAAAACAAATTGTTAGACTTGTACATGTGAAGATGCACAGGAAATATTTTAAATTCAACTTCCATGAGCTCATTTGAATTATCTGAGTTGTTCAAATATTATACAAGTTAGACTCATCTTATTGGCAACAGAAACAATGTCATGTGACTTATTATTTCAGATTCCTGCATCTAATCAGTGCAGCTGGAAAAGTGAATATTGAATTAACAATTGATCATTAATTCATGACAAATGGTGCTGAATAAATCCACAGAGAAAACAACTGTGAACACTCAGTCTTCTATCCATCAGCTGATATGGCCAAAATCTGCCTCATAAATTTCAGACTCTGCATTCAGCTCTAAGTTGCAGATTAATACTGACAAAGTGGCATTTCATTTTGACACTTCAGTGGGATGGTCTGAGAAACTGTTTTGTAGGTTCCAGCATACAGATCTCAAAGATTTTTTAAAACATGGAGTACCTGATGCTACACAAGGGAATGAAATTTCTATTTGGTTTAATTTCATCAGCTTTGATTAACATTTCAGTGTACTGTTCTTGCTTCTCTGAACAGGCAGAGCTCAGTCCTGCTGTATGTGTGCTAAGTTGTCCTGCTGTCTGCCTCCAGACACTCAACCCTGCCCCTCTAACAGTCAGAAATGTGCAAGTTTAAATTGCAATTTAAAATGTGTATGTTATCAAACTTATTTTACTCAAACTCATTAGCATACAAGCAGTAGAGAAATCAGGGAGCAGTTGACCCCACTCACACAGCAGCACTGGGGAGTTGAGGCTGACACAAGGTGATGAATTCTTTAGCGATAGCTAAACCTGCAGTTGGGAGAGAACACTGAAGTGGATCTTTTATGCAATATCTATAACACTTATTTTGGTATAAGATGGCCCTTTACTAGGTAGGTCACATTGATTCTTGATTAAAAGCATCCACATGGGAAATTATACACAGGACTGTAGCAGTAAAAGCAGCACCGATATAGCTCTATTGGTAAGTCACTTCATTTAGACAAGCTGTACATTTATTTTCTCCACATATAATTCCTCTAAAATCAATGGATTATCAAATTTACTTTGTGGGAGAGGTAACTAGACTAATTGGCAGTTGAAGAGAGACTATCTAAGCTAAACCACTGCAAGCATGGTACATTTTGCCAGAAAACGAGGTGTCTGGGGAGCTTTACCTCCAAAGTAGCTGTGAGACAGCACAATGCTACAATGCAGAGAGAGCTTGGGGAAGGAAAAAAAAAAGAAGAGAACACAAGGTTGTACACACAGGCACAAAAAGATATCTGGAATCCATCATTCTCCTCCTAATTGACAGCTAGTTAAAGCCAAATGCGCTTTGATACAGTTACATTTGTAGTTTTTGGATGTCTTTATTGGCAGAAGACCTACAAACACCAGCCGGTCATAATTAGAAGCATGTGAACTGGCTGAAATTCGGTTTGCCATTAACTTCCAGACACTTGCATTCAGCTAGCATAATGGCTTAGTGACTTAATCATGTATCCCACAGCATGGAGCTGTGGAATTACATCCTTTCTTAAACCAGAGAGGCATTCTACTCTAAATAGAGATGCAAGTGCCTGGGCTTTAGTCTGGCCTCAAGGGAAAAAGCAAGGCAAAGACACTGGAACTTTTTCAAAGCAGTAAACCATTAAATCCCTAGGCAGAGGAACATTTCTGGTGGGTGCGATCTGTAACTCAGATACCCAATAAACATTAGCTCAGAGGACATACATGAATTAGGTTAAAATGGCAACAGTGATGTCAAGCTACAAGGACATGAGAGAGTACAGAGGTTTGCAACTGGATCAACCTGTTTGTTCAGCCTTTCTCTAATAGGCAACATGAGCTTCCCTTATGTTGCTTCTCATCACAGAAACCACCATTGCTCCTACTACAAGAGAAGGCTGGAGAGGGATGTCTGACAAGGGCATGGAGAGACAGGACAAGGGGGAATGGCTTTAAACTGCCAGAGAGCAGGTTTAGATTGGATATTAGGAAGAAATCCTTTACTGTGACAGTGGTGAGGCACTGTCACGAGTTGCCCAGAGAAGCTGTGCATGCCCCATCCCTGGAAATCTTCAAGGCCAGGTTGGACAGGGCTTGGAGCAACCTGGTCTAGTGGAAGTTGTCGCTGCCTGTGGCAGGGGGTTTGGAACTAGATGGTCTTTAAGGTCCCCTCCAACCCAAATCATTCTATGATTAACTAAGACTATAATAAAGTGCAGTATTGCCCTTGAACATATTATTTTCCTGGTGTACTGTGCATGAGGACAACAGCTATATACCCATCTTTGCCTTTCCTTGTTGTAGGAAAGATTCTGAAACTTCTGCATCATGATGAGAAACTGGCTTCTTACTAAAGGACAAAAGGAATAAATCTCCCTCTGTGCAAGTGCAATTTGCCCTTCCAAATTCTAGCTGCTAACTTTGCTGAGCTTTATTTTATTTTATTTTTAATACAAGTTGAGAAAAAAATTCCTAGCTTAATCCAGTTTTAATTAAAAATAAATTTAAAAAAAATATTTCAGAGTGAGCTGCCCTTCAAGGCTCCTAGACATTGGCAGCATCCCATTGCTGTGTGGGCTTACCCCTCAGCATGTTCACAACGTTGACCACAGCTTTCAAACAGCCAGTGCAGAGCTGACCATTGCAGATTCTATCCTTGAGTTTATACACGAGCTGCTGGGTGCATTTTAATTCAAATAGTCTTAGTTCTTTTCAGAAATAAAAAAGTGAAACATAATACAACTGCAGCCAAGCTGGCTGCACTCAAAGCCACCCACCATTTACTCTGATTAGAAGAGCCTTCAAATCTTGCTCTCATGTACATGTACTGAGAAGGCTTTACTGAAATGGTAAATGAGGGCATTGGTGCACAACTCCAAAGGAAGTTAGACACTGATGCTCACTTAGGTAAGAACTGCACAGGCATATCTGGAAGGAAGAAACTGACCCTTAAAACAAGATTACAATCCCCTATAAAAGATATTATAGAACACTACTTGTATTGGAAATCAGTGGTCCACTAACTGCTGAAAACCAGGAAATCACACAGCATCTATACATTGCCACTGGCACAAATGCAAACTCTCAGACATAGACAGGAATAATACACCATTTGCAGAGACAAATGAAAAATGAAGTCTTAATAATCATTTAGCAATAACTATCACTAATTTTTATGACTAACAGATAATTATTATTACTGCATCTTGATAAAACTGAAAACAAGTCACTTAGATATAAAACATGGAATTTCATAACTCTAATGCAGTTTAAGGATTCTGAAAAAAAAAAGAAAAAAGATATACATATTCCAGAATAAGACTGTATTTCTCCACTGTAGGATTACTGTTGATCCTTGTCTATAGTAAGAGTCTCACTGACTTCAGCAGAAGGGGAACTGCACAAACATTGACTGCTTCTGAAAAGTCAATGCTATTTATTTACAGAGTTTTCAGCACTGGGTACCTAGGAGATTTGCACATGAAGGGAAGTAGCATCTGCCTATTTCTCCATAGTACAGCACAAGAAAACACTCAAGTTCAGTCCTGTAGAAGAGAAATGAACCCAAATAAGACATAAATCAAATCCAAAAACCAGAGACTTGCTAAAGAGGACAAGCACAGTACAATGCATTGTTGTGTGCAGCTGTAGCTACGATAGCAACCAGCACCATGCAGTAGTGATGGAGCTGTAGTGGGACAGCCCGTGATGTACACCAGTTACACTACACACCTCTTGAGTCTGATTGAATGGACTGAGCACCCACTTGGACCTGGAGCTCTTCGAGAGCATTTCTGCAGCCCTGTTACACAGGTTGGGCTCAGCTCCCCTCCAAGAACAAGTAGTATTTTCTTTCCTGGACTTGTGCTTATGGTTTGTCTGTCCCTGGGTTCCAGAAAACCACCCAAAGAAATCAGGGTGTAGCTACCAATAACAATTTGTGTTTGTAGTTGTAGAAACACATAAATAGCACGTATCTACTTACAGTAGAACAACTCAAGACACACAAAGTAAGAGTATTATACAAGTATACAATCATTTCAGGTTTATTCTGTATTAAGCTCAGCAAACGTTAGCAGATTACAAAGAGGCCAGATGAGTGAATGCTGTAAGGAACAGCAAAAACACCAGGAGCAGTATAAGCCAAGTTACTGTTGCCTGACCTCAAAAACTAACCATATTTGCTTGGAGAAATGTTGGGTTATAATCCTCCACAAACTGCTGAAGAGGTACACACTTTATATTACACCTGTCTGATGCACAATGATAGATTATGTATTCTGCTTTCTGTGAGAAAGGAGAATGTTCTGTGATGAAAGTTAGCTGGTCTCAAAATTATGTTTAGGAAAAATATACTTTCAAAAAGCACTTAAGCAACCAAGACAAATCACATGGAGGCATCACAATCTAATGAGCAGGGCACTGGCATGTTCCTGCAGATCTCAGTTCTTTTCTCAATTAAACAGTAGGAGTGGACTGTTTTGCAAATATTTAATTTCCAAGCTTCTAATTACAGTGGCTGAGTTTTTTCTCCTGAGAAAACAGGTGTTGACATAAGATCTGACAGATCCTAGCAACTGGCATTTGCTGGTCCCTTTCTCAGCTTTACAAACACACATGGAAAAAAGGAAAATCACGATCTAACCTAAGAGGCAAATATTTGGGCTGTGCATCAAGAATTTTTTTTGATCCGTGTTTGTGCTGCTTGTAATCTGGCTCAGTTCTTCCAGAGATGGAAGTTTCAGCATGCTCCATTCTGAAATGGCATCATCCTGGCTGAGAAAACCTGCACACATGGGTCAGTTAATAGAAAGTAATTAAATACATCCACAACGAAATCCATTCAGTGAGGGAGATTTAATCTTGTCATCTTCCCTAGACACATCAAACAGGGAAATAAAATGCATAGAAGAAAATATAAAGAGGATATTGGTTGTACTTCAAAAAACCATGAAGACCTCTGATGCTTCCAGTTCAGATTTAAACTACAAATGGGAATAAAGTCAAATTTACAGTTTAAAATATATCCTAGTTCATTTGCATGCTCTAATACTGCTAAAATTTTAATGCATTTGATGGAAGCTGGATAACCAGGAAAAATGCTACCTATTGCATGTTGTTTTGCTGCACTGCCTAGATGCAGCTAATTACAGCCTCTCTGCCTTCACTCTAAAATTCCTTCCTGTTGTGGGTTTTATTCATTGTCCTTAATGTTGTTGGAATGTAGGGGTTTGTCTGAATTACCATTTTATTGTAGTATTAAACTTGTGTAGAGGCACATTAATAGCACCACGTTACCACGTGTCAGGCAGTTCAGTTATTAATATAAGTAACCAATATATTTAGTTGCTTCTGCATTGTGTCCCCACCCTCCCCACTCCCCCCAAAAAATTATTGTTTACTTATCCACTGGAACTGTTGTAGTCTATCAGCTAAATACATGCATTCTTTGGATTGAGTACTGTTTTGGAAATGCACAGTACTTATCCATTTCAGTGGCCTATTGTCTATATTCCTACTGAGAGGTTTTTGAAAGTGCATTTTTGGCACAAAGCACTAAAAGCTCTAAGGGTTGGTTACTGTATAGACACAATAAATCCCCCCTTTATTCACACATCTGCCTCAATAACAAAAACCAGCTAAGTATGTTTTAAACTACTGTAACACTTAATGGCTGATGAATCTGCTTCGCATCAGGTTTTTTTCTGGTGGTAAAATATTATTCCCTTTGCCCCTCCATTCCCCTGATTAGATGAAGAAGACTCTATTAATATAACACGGCTGCTTTGACATCCTCATATGAAAAATGATAGTTTTGACATCAGTGTCTCATGTTTGCAACCCAAAACTCAAGTAGAGGTAAGTCCATCCAGCAAGTGTACTGGGAGCCAACCAACTCAGGTAGAGGCCGTGCTGTCACAGCTATGCTGCTTGAGGGATCTGAGCTCACATCCTGGTAGATATTTCCTGAAACTAGCTATTTCAGGGCTATCTGAAGGAGTTCGAAATGGCACTGAGCCATATGGCATATGTATTAAAGAAGGGGTTTATTTCATCTTGTTCAAACCTATTCTCTTTCATATTGAATTCCTTGCTATGTAAATAAGAAATCAGTTCAAGGTCTGTTAGATTATTTGTTACTTCCACATCTTTCAAAGGCATGCCAAACTTGGAGATGAATTCAGCCAGAAGGGACTTTGAAAATGTCTGGCCTGACCTTTTGTGTAACACGAAATCCAAAATACAAGAGCACAAAAGTTAATGTCTTTACAACAGGGATGGATCCAGATGATTCGACCTGAGCTGCACAAAATGCATCCATTTTTAGTGCTGCCAAGTGATGCAAGTTACACACATTCAGGTCTCTGTGGTGCATTACCTGGGGTGATCTTTCTGGGTTTTACAGAATCTAAGCCTTTACCATGTGTTTTGTTTACTTTTCTATCCATTTCAGGTTGTTAAATTTTGTCCAGTCCACTGTCTTCAGTTATGAAGAATATTTATTTCAGTATTACATCTTCTTAAATGTCATAATAGGTAAAGGAGAGACCAAGCCTTGAGATTACAAAGTAGACATGGTCCCAACAGATGGAGTATACCCATACTGAAAAAAAAAAAAGACAAAAATCCTCACAAGGTCCAATAATCAGAAAATAGTGGAAGAAAATGTGTTCCAGTCTAAATGTGGCAGTCAGTCTGCACTAACCATATGAGTATTATATAAAAAGAGAACCTGCTCCATACACACATGCAATGTCCAGGCACTGGTCCATCATCTTCATATTGCACCACCACCTCCTTTTCTTATCTACTTCCATTTGACATGTGATTTCTCAGCCCCTTCTTAAATTAACTGAATGATAATCTAAACGTAAACTTCCCCTCCAAACCCAGGAACATTTCTAACCCACTTAAAAACTCTTCTCACTATTTCTGTATCCCCTGAAGCTCTGACACCAGAACAAGGCACAAAAATTCTAGTGACAGTCTCAGTAAGGCTGTATCCAGAAGTGGGATCACTTTCCCACTTATGCTTTATATACTTTCTTCATTTATCTAAACGAGCTTGTTTCCTTTGAGCCACAGCACTGTCCTGAGAGTCTATGTTTTTAGGGGCTTTCTTATGCCAGCCCCCTAAACCTCACCTGAGCATGCTCAAAAACTTCAAGTCTGTGGAGTCTATGCTTACTGTTCCCACACAAATTACCTTGCATTAGTTTTATTAAAAACAGCCCTTGAAATTGGAATCAACAACTTGGATAGTCCATTAAATGCATGCTGTCTTCTCTTTTCCTACTACTCAACCAATATTTGTAAATCCTGCAAGCTCTGCAAAAAACTACATTGACAGTTAAATTTACTGATAATAAATGTTAACCATGACTCAGTTCCATCCTGGCCCTCCACAAAGGGGATCTCTGAAACTCTCTCTGATTGCTCTCTCTTCACAACTATATCTTGGTATCTACCAATGACTCAAGTTTTAAAACACACAAATAAACATAAGCTTCTAGGTCCAAATGTCATGTAGTATTAAGTTCTGAAGCTCAAGTACACAGTGTCAGTTAATGTGCCTTTATCAACATGCCCATAATCCGCTTAAAAACCCCTCAAATTTAAAAATAAAAAAGGTACTAATTGTCTGTCTGACGAGGTCTGTATTTCCAAATAACTATGCTAGTGTTAATGAAATGTTTAGCTGCCAAGCCTTGCTGATGAACTCCTGAATCTAGTGTTTTGCTGTTTTACATAGAATCAATATCTGGCCAATTTGCCTACAGCTTTGTGGTAGTTCTTCTTTACCTCTTTAGAGTAAGAAGCAATATACATGTTATCTCAAATTTTGTGATATTTCTTTGCTTTCCAACATTGTTTAATTGGTGATTTGGAAAGCCTCTCATATTTTTAAAATGGTTCTTAGGAAATTCATCACATATTTTTTTCACATTCTCCTATGGCAACACTTCTATTTCAGCTACAGCCACAATATACGTAATGAAAACATCCAGCTGCTTCACCCCAATTTTTGTGCAGATATATCAGGTGAACATCTCAATTTATCTGTTCTTCATTAGTTATGATATTCTGGCAATTGCCCTTATTTCAAATCTTTTTTTAATGAAGGGCTGGTTGGCTATTTCATTACTTTCTAGCAGTGAATACTATCTTACAACAGATGAGATGGAACCAAACCTGGTACCACAAAATCCATTCTGAAGAAAATACCAGAAAGATTAATTCAATTTCAGAGCTAAAACCCAGCAACCACACTAGATTTCTGTTTTCAGTGGAATCCCCACTTCTCAAGGAGGGAAGCACACTGAGTATCTGAGACCTGTCAAGATCATCTCAGTTCACCTGTGAAAAAGTCAAGTTTGTGACAGGCAGGAGTGAACAGGTAATCAATAACAAAGCAGCCACTGTTCAGGGAAGGTGGCTATTTGCCCTGATAACAGACTGAAGGCGAAAGACAGACAACTGGTGTCTAGAGACAGGCAAGTGCAAAAGAATTATACCTTTACTACTGTGGTAATAAAGAGTTTATATAAACTAAGGAAATTCAAACTTTTGAGACGTATGGAGCAACTAAATCTAGGAGTATCTTACACCATATCAGGCATGGATAGTACAACAGGATAGACAGTTCCCTTTGTAACGAAGTTCTGCACTCCTTGAAAATGCACAAACAACTTCAGACTATAAGGAGGAAATCAAAATGCTCTTGAACTCTCTAGAGACATTGTTCATGGCCAGACACACACCTAAAAGGAAAGAATGACCCTCTCAGTCACCTTGACACAGAATTTCTGCCTCTCAATTTCATACCACTGTCCCTTTTTCTGAGCAATCTCTCTGCAGAGTAGGAAAAATATCTGAGCTTTGCAGGTTGGTTTCTCTGGGAGAATAAAGTTAGTGACACAGAGGCTGCAAACACTCTTGTACATAAAAATCCCCCAAACAATCCCATCTTCTGGGATTTTCAGCTCACAGTCAGCTCTCAGTTCTCAAGGAGCAACTCCAGACCCAGGACAGAGCTTAATTTGAGTTGGGGCAAAGACTCTTTTGCCTGACTCCTTTAACCCAGAATCTTGTATAGCCAAAATTTAATGGATTCTTTCTAGAAGGACTTAAAATTTACTAGTACACCCAAAAGAAGAATCTAAAAAGGTCTGTGCAGCAGCATTGCTTGGCAACACCTTCTATATCACAAGTATGCGTCTGTCAGTACTTCAAGTACTCCACATGACTTGGGCAAGCTCTTCGTATCACAGGGCTGTATACACCTTTCTAGGGGAGAGTTTTTATCAGAGGGGTCTAAGTGACAGCTGATGCTAATGATTTTTGAATAAAATAAAAATAGAAAGTTTTGACTGTCTTGTGTTGGTATATTTTCAATGGCTACTGGTGTTTCATAAAGCTAACAAAGTATAAAACCAATGGAAAATGCCAGAATGAAAATGATGACATTTCAAGAGACAAAACTTAGCTAATTCTTATCCCAGAAATTAAAATTTCTGAGGAATCACAATTGTGCATTTCACTACTTGAAAATGGAAATGTTTCTGAACTATCAAAAACCCCACAATGCACAAATCCTGAATTTCAGCCAGCTTCAGTAAACAGTTTATCAACACTCATTACTCACAGTCAGTGTACCACTGCACACAGCCTTAGCATATGCTGCCTGACACTCAGCCTCCCAGGGAAAAGAGAGACTGCTCTAAAGATCTGGTTACTTAAGCCTGAGAGCTAAGAGACATAAAGGAGATGAATCTGTAATTATAGCCCAGTTACTATGCAAATACTTCAGCACACTATCTTGGTAAGAAATCTAGGTCTTGCCTTTCAGAACAGTTTCATTATTAGAAACGATTATTGCCTTTATTCCACCGCTGTGATATTTCATGCATCTTATGTAGCACAGATAAGGAGCAAACAAGAACAAACAGCTTTTACCTCTGCAATCCTCACTGGCAGCATCAAAACCACAGCCCTGAAAGGACCAGAGATGAGAAACACTCAGGGATTTTAAATCTAAGGTTAGCAGAAAGCCTGAATAACAACTTGCATCTCATAAGACTGCAGATATTTTTAACGAGTTCATAAGGTTACACACAGCCGAACCCACGCAAGTCAGACCCACTGTGATTCCTGGTGTCACGCAGGTGATGAGTCTATACTGGATCATTAACATGTTGTGCTGGCTGTGAACACACATTTTTAAGTCTGTTTTCCTCTCCTGGTATTCTTGACTGTGCTTTGTGCGATAGAATTAAGAGAGGAATTTCACTCAGGAGCACATATTGAAAAGGGTGGCACTGGCTGAAGGCTGCTGGCAGTTCCAGCTCCAGTAAGCACGGCAGCAGGGAGCAGGCAGCCAGCAAGGCACTGATACAGACTTTGCTGTTCTACACGATTATTGCTGACAGGCACCAAGGCTGACACTGGATGTGCTAGGACGGATGCTCCGCGGACACAACTGGGGTAAGCATACTGCACTGGATAAGCACATCAGACCTAGCTATGCATAGCATGGTTTTATCTGTAGTGTAGGCAAGCTGCTTTAAAGCAGCTTGGCTGAAACATAATTCAGAAAGGAGAAAAATCCACAGGCAAAGGCTTGCCATTGAAAATATCCTGCACCTCAGCCACAACTTCATTATCTCACATTCACTGGACTACTTCAAACATCCAACATGTTATTCACAGACACACAGTTTCACAGAATCAGCACAGGAAGGAAAAAAGATGCTTAAAAAGAACTTTCTGCTCAAGGAAGTGAAAAAGCAAGCTGTCCTGCATCTTCATCTAGTGCCTCACATTTATTAAGGGCAAAATAATTTGCCTTTCCTCATGCAAACAGAGCAGATACAGCATCTGTCCCCAGAGCACCAGAAGCCACAAGGGGCAGCTAGATTAGGATCACAG
This sequence comes from Acanthisitta chloris, assembly GCF_000695815.1. Taxonomy (NCBI): domain Eukaryota; kingdom Metazoa; phylum Chordata; class Aves; order Passeriformes; family Acanthisittidae; genus Acanthisitta; species Acanthisitta chloris. The sequence goes on from NW_008691922.1 coordinate 18,535, forward strand.
GACTGATGCAACCTGTGTGAGGAATTACTTCATGAAGTGGTGAGTTAGCAACATGCTTTTTGCAAGATATTTCGTTCACATCTTCTGTCAAGCAAACAAAAGCAGTAATTGTGGGGAGATGTGTTTTGATTTTTCTGTGCCGCTGCCTCATCCCTAGGTATAAGCACCATGTCAGGCAATTCACAAATGACACCTTGTCCTGCAAACAAACATTACGGTTGATCATTAAAGATTGCTATGATATTTGCAAAAATGATAACAGAGATCTGGACAAAACAAGAATGGTATCTGATACACGGAAACAGATGTTTTTATGGAACACTGGATAAATTCACAGCAATTTTTTGCGTCTCCCTGCTTGCTATCTTTTCTCATTTGAAGGACAGATCTGTGTTCGTTTCCAAACAGAGAGCATATTGTTCGACATGTTCTACAGCTCCTGAATCACACTAATTTATATTGCTACATTTTTAATTTAATGATTGATATGTTGGCTTTGCAAACTGACTGTCAGAATAATTCATATAGTATTAAAAAACCCAAGTGTACAGTAGTTTTATTAATGCACCCTTAAAGAATAATGAAACCTTCAGCCTCACTCTAATGAATTCTGGTGAAACACTTATGAATGATACTATTCATACATGCCTGTCCCTCAGGTGGGGAGGAGGGTGAGGCAAGGGAGGGAACAAGGAACAAAACAAGTAAAAATTTCTAGTGATAAAATGGAAGCATTTTCTGAAATAACCTTCAGCTATTAAGTCCTGTTAGGAGAAACGGCAGCTTCAGACATCCACTTATTTATTCCCCAGCACCACAGGATTATGAAGGATTGTTTCTTGGTTTGTTTCATTTAAAACCCTAGGCACAGCTATTCCAGGCTCTCTAGTGGTAACAAGGCAGGATCTATATACCTAAGGTCAAGCCCTGAAGCCCTAAACCAGATTTTCAATGGTTGTTTTGCTTCAGGGGCAAATCCTGTTCTTTGCCCACAGCCATGGCTCCAGAGGCTCAGCAGCACACTGTGAACATGATGCATGTGAGTACAGGAAAGTTTGAAGTCTTGTGTATAAGGCACCACACAGTGCACATGTAGGATTTGTTTTCAGATGGTCTAGCTATCTATGGCCAAGAGAGGGAAGGAATGAGATTAGCTACCAGCCATTGCAGAGCTCCTTTTTGTATTTCTGCCTAAGGGTACTGTAGTACAACTTCTGATATTGCACTGCAAAACATCAGTACGTTGTGACTTTTCCCCAAACCTCTGAAGCTTAATAACTTTGAGGAAGTCCAAGACAGAGTCAGAAAGCACATACCCAGATTCCTACCTGCTGTTAGCATGTCATGAAGTATTATGCAGGAACTGGAATGCAGTTATAGTGTCCAGACTAGCTGAAGGACAGACTTGATCAATAAAGCTACAGGAGCAGGTGGACGAGAATGCCCCTTCTGAGAATACTTTTCTTCTGGCAACCTGCACAGGACTTCAGAATAAAATCAAAACTTCACAAGAGACACTTAAAGTGTGAAGTGTTGTTTTTCAAAAACAGCCAACCCAATCAAAATAAAATGAGAAATCCAACCTTTAAGAAGTTACACTCAAATAGCAGAGAACATATCTGTAAATCCTGTTTGATGATCATAGGGAAGGAAGGATTCAGACAACAGCACTGAGACAGGCTGACTTCTTGTAAGGTATCTAAGCCCCATCCCATTCATGATGGTGTGGAACACAGCCTGCAGAAAAAAAGCACACAGCCTCTTCTGTTTCTTTTGTAACATTTTCTTTTCCACTCAGCGGTAAGACAAGACAGTTTTATTCCCCTTGGAAGAGGGTGAAGAAGAATGTAAGAATGAGGAACTGGACTTTGATTATCTGTCACATCCTAGTCTCCAGAAACTCACTCCTTCAGGGACCTTTGGATTTCTGATATGGATGGCACACTAAGACCCAGAAGTGAAAATTGTGTGAAGATTGTTGGGGCTCCAGCACAGAAAACTCTCCAGGTTCTCAGAACCTGACAGATGTGGAAAGGAGATATAATAAACCTGAAGGGGCTGTGAAGAGCCAGGAGTGACAAAATACTTGACTGGGCACACAGGGAGGACAAGATTCTCCATACCCTGATTATGCTTTGCAAGCATGGTAGATGTAATGCAGTTTAAATTTAACTGTTTAGGCTCCTCACATTTTCAAATCTCCTGCACTCAGATGTTGACAAGAAAGCACCTCTGCAAGCCTGAAGATCTCAGTCCACAAAGGACATGATTATGAAAAAACCCTAAATCTTTCTCAGGAACATCCTGAGATAAAACATATAAACCTCATTCCAACTCTGATGCTTTTCCTCTCCAAAAAGAAATTGGGTGGTGCTGTACACAAGGGTAATGCTGGTTGACTTCCCAGAAGTCAATTGGTGCATCTTTTTCTTGTTCCTACAGTGGCTATGTGAGGCATGTGCTACTGCCCAAATCAACACAGACTATGCCATCAGAGAGAATCTGACCATTCAGCTTTGCCAAGGTTTAGACAGTTATGTTAAAAACAATGTTAAACTACCTAGATTTTCCAAGCTGCTGAAATAAGAGGAAAAGCACTGTCTAAAAAGAAAAAGTGGAAGAAAGTGTAAATTGCAGAGGTTGTGTCCAGCAGAACACATCCCTTCGGTGGGCAACAATCTAGTTCAGGAATGTTGTGAGGAGTGGAAAATTGCACTGCACTTCACAGAATTACAGAATCATTTAGGTTGGAAAGGACCTCCATGATCATTGAGTCCAACCTTTGACTGATCATCACCTTGTCAACTAGATCATAGCACTAAGTGCTCCTTGTCCTGTCACTAGTTCCATACTTCATTCGTGTGGCACATACATGGAGAATGGTACTCTCACTGCTTGGGTGAAAATACCTTTGGTTTCATTCAGCTGTGCTGTACATCTCAATTAGGAATTGCTTGAAGCAGAATTTCCTGCCATGATGAAGTCTTTTTTACTACCTGGCTCCAGCCAGTAAATCCTAGTTTCTGAGCAATGTGCTGTATGATGCTATGCACGTCATTTTACTTTTGTCTTTTATAACAAGCACAAAACATAAGGGATATCTCACAACTTACTGACATAAGAAGTACAAGGAACAGAATGAAGGAAATAACTGAATGTTGTCCCATGAATAATTCTAACATTTTAGTCACTGACTAATTTTTACCATCAGTGCTCTGAAACACAGTACTTAGAGAAATTGAAATATTAAAATTTCAATATTTTAGGCCAAAAAATTATGCATTCTTGAAGGAAAACTAATTGTACTGAGTCAGTTTAGCATTAAACCACCTTCTCCTCTGCGGTACACTGTGCTATAGAAGTTGTTCACTAGGCATCCTAATGTCCTTATTCTTCGTGGGACAAGCCCAATTGCTTAGATCACCTCCCCTGACAGAGTCCTTCCACCCACCATCTGGACCCCACCATGCCACTCAACGGATCAATACTGTGCTGCACCATGGGAAGGGGGCAGCCAAGTACAGCTACTACCCACAGATCCTCTGGGTCAGCATGCCATAATAAGAATAAATAAATATTTTCTGACACTTCATTTAACTGAAACATTGCACGCAATTCAGACACAACGGGTCCGACAGTCAGATCTATTTCTGCTGTTAACCTTTCAAATCACTTACCTGTGAAAACACCATCTCTCTCTCTCTCTCTCTCTCTCTCAATTAACAGCCATCATGGAAATGAAAAGCTGCCTGAATCCCTCAGTGACAAGTAAAGGGTGTTGTTTTCATTCTGCAGCACCTAGATACCGGGGTAATGACAAGTCTGCATTTGCAAAGAGTGGAGAATTGCTACTGATTCCAGGACTTGGACCTTAAAAGGAAAAGTATTTTCAAAGAAATCAGGAGAGAACCAAATAGATACATGTTTTGTCCCTAATAAATTTCAGTGCAATTGAATGAAGACCAGCAAAGTTTTCCCAGACACTAAGGACTTTCTACAATAATTCAGCTGCAGATGAGGAATAATAATTAAAAAAAAATAAAATCAGAAAAAGCCACTTAAAATTTTACTCATTTTTATGTCAGCCATGCACCAGGATGGGTCCTCGCCTGGCTTTGTCTGCTTTCTTCCAGGTGATAGCATAAGATCCTCCCTCAAAGGAGGAACCACTACAATGCAAAGACTCACTCTGCAAAAACTGTAAGTGGGTTTTTTTGTGGGTTATTTTACTGTGCCATAGCATAAAATCTTACCAGGAAAAACACCTTTCTCTGCTTTTAAGAGTACATAAGTACACGACACAGAAAAAGATCATGAATGCTGTTCTAAGGGTATGCCAGCCAAAGCTAAAGATCTGAAATGGGAACCATATCCAGCAAAGTGCTGAGTTTCTCGTAATATTAATGGCATATTAGGACACAGACCGTTTTCTTGCAAAATGTGCAGAAAAATCCCAGCAATTACAAAAAACGTTCACTGGCTGACCTTTTGGGGTGGGGGAGCAGAGGAGCTGGAGGAACAAGCAATAGCTCAGGTTTTCTGGTAATTGTCCTGACATACTCCATCAATATAAAAACACTTGGTTCCTGTGTGACACTACTGCCAGATAAGAGACATGTTTACTGGCTCTTATAAAATTTTTGTGACATTACTAGTAAGAATTATTCAAGACTGTAATCCTGATCTAGAAGACAAAACCCAGTACAGTCAAAACAAAACAGCAACACAACCCCCTCTGCAATGAAGCTGACAGGAATGGCACAGCCAGTGCCTCAGAATTCCCGGTACACAGTCCCGCGTATACGTGATGGAAAGGGGATGACGGGAGGCCACAAAGTGCAGGGAGGTACCAGCTACTGCACTTGCCTGGAAAGCATCTTATTAAGTGCACCAAGTCAACAACTAAAAGTTCTTTTCAGCATTCATGCGTTTTTTCTTCTGCCTGCTATGAAATGGATTCTATTTTAGTATAGCAAAGCAACAAGCTGTACCGAGTCAATACCACACAGAAACTTTAGAATGGAGCCATGGCACACTACAGATAAATTTTTTTCAGACCTTGCCAACACATCTGATGCTTTCTGCATGCTCTACAGAAAATCAGTACTTACTTTCACTTACTTTCCTCAGTCTTTCAAAGACTATCTGCATCATACCACAAAATTCCCAGTGGAAAAGAACTCCAAGCCAGTAAAAAGAATCCAGTTTATCTTGGAAAAAAACATTAGCAGATATGGGTAAGAAATGAAGTAAGCTGTCCTGCTTTTATCCCTTGTCTGTATTTATTAGTTCAGGAACCGGAAAAAAACATCCTGAAAGAGATCATAGAATCACATAATATCTTGAGTTGGAAGGGAACTACAGTCCAACTCCTGGCCCTGCACAGGACTGCCCCAAGAATCACACCATGTGGCTCAGAGTGTTGCCCAAACACTTCCTGAGCTCTGTCAGGCTTGGAGCTGTGATCACTGCCCTGGGGAGCTGTTCCAATGCCCAGATATCCTCTGAAGGAAGAACCTTTTCCTAATATCTAACCTGAACTTCCCCTGGCACAACTTCAACCATTCTCTTGGGTCCTATCACTGGTCACCAGAGAGAAGACGTCAGTTCCTGTCCCTATGCTTGCCCTTGTGAGGAATTTGTCTCCCTTCAATCTCTTCTTCTCCAGTCTGAACAGAACAAGTGACCTCAGGTGCTCCATTTATGGTTTCCCCTGTAGACCCTTCATCATTTTCATAGCCTCCTTTGGATGCTCTCTAATAGCTTTTTATCCTTATATTATGGCACCCAAAACAGCACATAGGACTTGATGTGAGACTGCACCAGCACAGGGCAGAGTGGGACAATCACCTTTCTCAACTGGTTAGTGGTGCTAGGGGATGTTTGGTTGCAACCATTAACAAGTAATCATTATGCAGCAGAACACAGAAACATTTTGGAAACTACCTCAATTGCTCATCAGAATATTTTTAGCAGCAAACCTTCTTAAAATATGAAAAAAGAAACCCTTTCCAATGCTAGTAGCACTGTCGTTTCCTGATTTAGACACCCTGAACAAAATGGGTAACTTACCCATGTCTCAGATATGAAGTGGTTACTGGTGGAAGATTTCCCACTGACATACCTAGCACTGTTCATAAGGATATTCTTCAAAGGTAAGCAATGAGTTTATTCTTCATGATCTATGCTATTGCTTCTTTATCACTGTCAAGCAGCGTTAGCCTATTTGTGGTTTTGTGGCAGGGACACTTTTCTTTTGAAAAGAATTAGATGAACCACTTCCTGCGCCTCAGGCTGAATGATTGTAAAGTAATCACTGTTTCTGTGAACATGAGGATAATTTAAAATGGTATTTTAGAGGTTCCAAATTTTACTAACAGTCTCTTGTGAATGCCATATGATGTTTCAGTCCTCACCCAAAACATATTGGCTTCATGTAGGTAGGTATTAGTAACCCCATACTTTCACTAGACCCTGCTGAGGAGCAGTGCAGATTCTCATTTTCTATTTGTTCATAACAGTTTTACACTGTAAATTTGTAACAAAAGAGAAAGGAGATTCAGGCTGATTTGGTAGAACAGTCATTCTGAGTTATAAAAAACCTGTCCCCTCAGCCTTTCAGGAGGTTCACAGTTTGAACCCATTAAATAATCTAGACCTGTTACTACCCTGTTAGAACTCTGTTCATTAAAGTGATTTTCAGCAAATGTTTTTTGGTACTCCAGCAGTGCCAAACGCAAAAAATAATTAACCTTTTTTAAAACTAACCAATGTGAAAGAGAACAAAAAAAATGTTTCTAGAAATTTTCGTTCCAACTTCACTTCTTTATTCACTGAAAAAGTGACAAGTGTCATCACATCACAGTATCTACAATGCGTGTTCTGTATCTTTACACAACAATTCTTCTCTTTAACCAGAAAAAGAACAAAGGAAGAAAAAAGATAAATGTAATATTAGCACTGGATTTATGTGCTGCAGCAGAAATAAGATGAATACACAACTATCGAGCTTGTCAAAGACATATTTGGGTAGTGGCAAACACATTTCAGAAAATGGGCTACAGTCTCTTGTCTGTCAGATGAAGTGCAGATACAAGTTCAACATTAAAACAAAAAAAGAAAAATCCAAGATGAAAGTAAAAATGTGAAAAAAATTTCCAAAAACTCCAAACACTTTCAGGGAAATTCATCGCTTTCTGAAGAGAACAATCAGCTCCAAGTGCCAGTGTCTATTCTGCAGCACATTCAGACAGATCTAGTCTAGCAATAACATGCCACAAATACTTTCAGAGCTTCACTAGCCCTATGTGTGTTTTGGGGTTGGTTTTTTTGAACACGTGAGTTAAAGGTTGATTCAGTTCTCCTCTGCAAAACCCTTTATTTTCAAAGGTTGTATAGCTGGATTTACTGTGGCTGGTTATTGCAAGGAGGAGAGGGAGGAGGGTGTAATCCTACAAGCCTTGGAAAATTGGAAGAATAAATCATGATGGAGACTTTTTCTTTTATTACATTTACTTTTAGAAGAACAGTATAAATAAAAGACTGCAAACAAGAATGAACCAGAAACCAGGAAACAGGAATCATCTTTTTGTCTATTCCTTTCTTATTCCTGCTAAAGCTTTTTCTGTCTTTACTCCAGAAACACAACACTCTCAAAATCTATTAATATTCCTCGTTTTCCCTAGCTAACTGTCATTATTACAGAAAGTGAGAAATGGCTGTCAAGCTCAAAAGCAAAACCAAGCACATTCCAAATCCCCTCCAGCCACGCTTTTTCCATATAAGGACTTTGCTGCTATTATGGCAGTGAGCAGAGTAAATAATTTAAAAAAATAATTAAAAATGTTAATAATTAACAATCCCAAAGCGCCCTGTTTTTTTTTCAAGCAGTTTGTTCTCCAAGCAGAAGCAGGGATCTTTCATCCCACACAGTGCTTATCAGTGCCCAGGACACAGGAGACAAGGAAATTTAGATCACATAGCATGTATTGTACTAGTGGGAGAACACAGTTAAACAAGACAAAAATCTATACCCAAATGGAAAAGTCAGCATGGAGTCATCAAAACAGAAGGTGGTATTTGGAGAGACATCTCTGTACTTCCATCCCCAGCATTGGGAGGACAAAGCACAATCTGTTAGTGATCAAGGACTTTACCCTTCTTGCTTCCAGAGAGCAACTAGGAGAGAAGAAATATGAATGTCTTCTCATGAAAAGCAGCCTTAAATAAAATCTGGAATTAGTTCATTAGTTCACATTCTAACTGTAGGGTCAGACTTTAATGACAAGGCCAATACAAGCCAGTAACTTCCAGTCATGATCACAAATTCAGTGCTGTGCAGACATGGCTAGAAATAAAACAGGCTATTTCACGACTCCCAGCTTTCTGGGAAATGTCCTTTTAATCTGTCCAGCTGAAAGTCATTTCGAGTCATTTAGGGCCAATGATTCTTGTTGTAGCTCAGATTCAGACCTGGACAGATATTAAACGCACTCTAAACACATAATCAAGGCTGGACCTCCTGCAATATCATTGTTTCACCCCTTTGACAGCTGTTCAAAATGGACTGGCATCCAAAATGCAGAACACTTCTGAAAACCTGGTCCTTCTCTGCTCACCATGCTGAAGTTAAACCTTCCACCCAAAGACCTTGGAATTAGTCTTCACCGTCCCCTACATTCTCGCTCAAGGCAAGACCTCCAGTGCCTTTGCTGGGAAGTGCCTTTTCTAAACATCACGACTTTGACCAGACTGTTGAGTCATTCTGCTACAATTGTTTTAATGACAATTAAACAGCCTTCTTTCTGATCATTTAAAAGTACATTAAAATACAGCCCTAAGGCAATGAACAACTGGCAAAAGAGTAGCAGTCCCAATGAAATCTAGGACTTCCTTGCAATTTTTTTTTGTCTTTGTTTTTGCCAAGCCACCTCAGAGAAGCAATGTTTTTTGGAGGAGAGGTAATGTACCTCATTAAACCAAATGATGCAGCTAGGAGAAGCAGACAAGCTTTCAGACACACAGTTCCTTCAGGTCAAACACCATAATAAAATAATTCTCAGATTATTGCAGAAGTGCACTTATCTCCAGTGATAACAAATGTGCATTTGAGCTTTACCACTGCTTATTAAAGCCTTAATATTTTGGTTTGGGAATGTATACAAACTCTGTATAGCATTGGAGCAGAAGAGTTCTCCATTTCAGCTTATGTACTAGAAAGAGCATAGACTCTAAAAAACAATATCCACAGTGTGTGCAGAAATGTCCATGATGTACAGCACAGTGCAAATATTTTCCCCCTCAGTATTTCAAAATATCTTCTGTAATTCACTAAATTCCTCCCAGGATGTTTTTATTTGATTTTTTTCTCAACATCTAAAGAAATTATATGTGGAAAAATCTTCTCCAGCATCACACTTCAGCCTCCCATTATCGTCATCATCTATCCAGTCACTTTGGGAAGACCCTTGTGCAAATCCTACCTTGGAGCTTTCCTCTACACTTGATACTTTGCCATTCTGGAAGCACCTTTGGTCTGTCTAGTCAGAAGAGTGTGCACAGAGCCACTTGACATGTTAGCCCATAAAATCAAGGGGCAGAAGGCTCTGTCCATTTCCCCCATATGACACTTTATGTGGGTTCCACTTGTCAGCAGGGAAGTGGCTGCTCTGCCCCAGTACCCACAGGCTGAGTCCCAATGAGGGTTTGTACCCAGCAAACCATGTCAGTCTGAATGCCAAGATCCAGAAGAAGCTTGATGTTGAGCCAAGTCTCAGTGGTGGAAGGAAGCCACACCTCTCCTAGGAAGTCACGAGGAGCTTGTAGAGAGCCTTTACCTGTGGCACCCAGGAACAGGAAAGTTGCTGGTCTACAAAGAATGCCTAGTTGACTGCTTCTCTTGGCAGATATGGAGCATGTTTACTTCTTACACTTTCATTCGCCTTCTCTCTCTCACAAAATCTGTGTCTTCTCCTTCTACAGCGCTTCTTTATTATGCTGTGCTACAATGAAACATAGCTAAAGAAATTGTGTCTTTGGTCTCTTTTTGGCATAGCTACTTTGAAAAAGGGGAAGAGAAGTTCAAGTGATCAATTGCAGGATGTGAGGTCTAACCACAGTCCCCCTTTCTTTCCCCGAGGTGCTACAACACTTTGAGGACCTTTTGGAAGGCAGAAAGTATATCTCGTTGTGCTTTGTGGCTTTGGGTGCAGCATTTCAACAGCTAGTTCCAGTTTGCTTAAAGAACGAACAAAGATGTTACTAAATTCTGATTTTCTCAACTCCCTGAGGCTCTGTTATAAAGTATTTAGTAAGTGACAGTGATCTCATTTATGACATTCTTATTTCTAGGTTAGTACTGATAACCTCACATGGTGTTAAAAAGGGCCCTGGCATATCAGAGGCTCGGTCTTGTAGGCAAAATATTAAAGCTAGACCCTTCTGCTCTCAAGAATTACAAGCTTCTACAACTCAGTTGTTAAGGTCAGTGTCCTGTCCAAATTCCAACCTGAGCACTGTCATCCTTGCTCCTTACTTACCCCTGACTCTTCCTTCTTCTACCCAAGGGAATATTAGGAACTAGAAACCCAACTCCAAATGCTTCCCGTCCCAATGTCACTGGGCTCAGAAAGTCCCATGGCATTTACACGGTGCTCAATCCAGGAAAATAAAATGTGTGATCTGCACAAATCATGAAATCCTTATTTGGAAGTTTTATAGTACAATGAAGTATAAATAGACAACTGTACTGAATATAAACTCTATACAAATATTGCAGTTTACTATTGAAAAGTATGACTGATTTCAAGTGCATCTGCATATGCAATACCTGTGGTTTTTCAGGCTGGCTAGACTTGTATACATGTAAATAATACTTTTGTGCATTTGTTAACATTCACACAGCAGAGAAATGAACAACTAAGTAATTGAAAATCTAAAAAAAGCTACATTTTTGTAATCTTCAAAAAGTTACATTTACTTTTTTAACATCAAAACAGAAAAAGCTCAAAAAATAGCTACAGAGAACTAAAGAAATGTTTAACATTATTGTCAGAAGCATAAAAAATAAACTGACCTAGGATTTGAAATCATGCTGTTCTAAGAGGTGATTTTTAGGTCTCAGCACTTTTTCACTTTAATATTAATTACTGAATTAGCATAAATTTAAAAATAGCACTAGTGGAAGCCCAGCGACCTGGTACTGCACTGGAGCAAAGAACTGAGAGGACAACCCTATTGCATTTTTTAAAATACAACACTCAGCAACTGCCCAAGGGATAAGACCAACCAACCAAAAATCCCATCCTGGCAAATATCATGAGCACCTGAAATATCCAGTGATTTATATACTCAGCTATGTTTTAATCTGGGTCCTTCTCCAAAGCACCTTGATCTTCTTTGCATACACAGAAAAAAACCAAAAAACCCAATGAACCCCCACGAAAAACCTGTATTCCTCAAACTTTTGCATATTGCGGGTAGGGGAATGGGAGTAAAGCACAATTCCTTCACGTATTGGGTATACTGTTGCTTTAATCCAAATGTCAAAAGCAGTGCCAAACTGCTCAGCCACACTGGCTGCTCTATGACAGTGCTACATGGGGTAACCTCGATCAAACAAATCAACTTGCTGAAAACAACTCTCATCTTTCTTTTGCTCAGTCAATCTTTAACCAGATCACTTGTCTGAAGCCAGTACACCCCACAGATATGGAGATGTTAGTGCCACGACAAGGGAAGCGCCAGGAGTGAGGGGCTAGGGGCAACACTAGCCCTTGGCAGTAGCTCAGGCTTCTGCCACTGACTGCAGATTTGCAGAGACCTGACACAGAGTTTGCTGAATTCACAGAGCGAACTGCACTTTTCCCAAGCTCTTCAGGATTTGCTTTAGCCTTCTCTCAACACTGGCTCAATAACTAGTCAAAAGAAACCACTGTCTGATCACCCACTGCCACATCTGGAATAGCAGTGCCTCTGACCGACACAGGTTTGCCAAGAAGATTTCAGTCTTAATTTGGGGAACTAAGGGACATCCTTTTTCCTTGCTGCAGACGTCTTTTATTCCTCTTTGAGTGTAAAAGTTAGCATTTTTGTACAACTGAATTGTAGCTAACTTTATTACCCTACATCTCAAAGTCATTAAATTCTTCTCATATAACACCGTAATCTTCCTCTTTATTGACTATGTCACCTAAACTTTTGCAAATGGCAAATTTCATTAGAACACACTCAATTTTTCCTAAAGTTCTCTAGTGAAAAAGTTAAATCTGATCAAGCCTAAATCTGAGCAAGCTCAATTTCAGATGCAACTTTACCCAATGTTTGGAATGTGAAACCTGAGACAAAACCAAAGCTAATGTACTAAACCAAAGGTAATTGACTCAAATAACCTATTCAACACACTGTACACCTAAGACATCAAAATTTAAGGAAGGAAGTGGAAAATACATCGTTTAGCTCCATGTACTGATTTGCAGTTGCTGCTGTGAGGTTTTCTCCCCCTGATAGATAAGTATAGGCTCCAACAAGTTGAGAGGCCTTTCCTCATATTTAGAGCATTCATCTAGAGACTGACTGTAGAGATTTGTCTATCAATCCTTCACACTTGGCGCTGCCCTGAACTGATCACCCCTTTAATTAACCATGTTAAACTAACTCCCTGAAGCTTATGATGCTTCTGTCACTTGCCTGTGGGTTTCCTCTTCACTACAAGCCTGAGTGCTTCCATTAAGTTTACAGTGAGAAGAAACCAATAGAGGAAATGATGAAGGATATCCCTGGGCTCCATTTGAAAGACTGTTAAAGAAAGGCTGCACGGCAAAAGAGAATTTAATAAAATCACACCTTTTTTTTTTTTCTTTGATGCCTAGGGAAAAGAAAACAGAAAGAATGTATTTATTTTACTGTATTTAAGGTGTCTTTTGTAATGGCAAAAACCCCAAGCAATGGCACACCACCACAGAGGACATGGTGAACACACCAGTTGTAATATTGCAGTCCCCTGACCTGCTGAATCCATGTTTCATCTTTGAAAATGTGAATAGTAATATCATGCATATGGGAAGGAACTGGAAACAAAGAAAGGTTTACTTGGACTGTAAGCCCATGGACTAAACAGAATCCTCTGAAAAGCCTCTTCTATATATTAAGGATGCAGTGGCCACCTTGGAGATCTACAAAATTTTGTCAGGTCACTATTTATGGCATCACCATTATCTCCTCTAATGAGCATTGTAAATGATGAAGTGTCAAACAATTAACACATTTCTCCTAGTCTTGCACTTAGGATAACACATATTTCCCAAGAGTGGGAAAGAATTTATTTGGCTTACTTTCAATTTGTGCAACGAGGGTACAAATGTAGCCTCAAGAGCAGCAAGTCTGGTATATCATTACCACTTTCAGTAGGTACACATTAAAAAAAGTTAGGAAGCTTCTGCCTGAATTCACACAGCTGATAATGATGAAACAAATATGATTGTTGACGAATATGCATTTTACAAAAGGAGTTAAGGATTTTAGCACCTTGAAAAAATAATGGAGATAGTATGAAAATACTCTTCCTCCTTGCCTTCCTCCGAACAAAGACAAAAATCACAAACTTTCATAGCTCGAAGTGAATTTATATATTTTTCAGTGGTTAATGCTTCATGCAGTAATCATATTTTTGGGCTAAACACTTATTTTTTTAAACAAGATTTGATACAGAACAAGCAATATGCAGATTGTTTAGAGCTGGAACAGATAGATGCAAACAATGACCTCTGAAAACTCACTGGAACCATGTTACAGGAGCTATGTTTCCATTTCTCTGTGTACAACTCTGGATAAACCAGAAAGTAATTCAGCTCCCTCTAATGAAGTCTTCCTTTGTGCAACAAACATAACTTGAAGCAAACTGCAACATTCCTGTTTCTCATTGAAAAAAAGTGAGTTTGGCCTGCCAGCAAATGCAAACTGGAATGCAATGTGCCAGATCTGAACAGCTGTATGTATCCCACTTCTCCTGAGGCTCCATCACATGCCACATGCCAGTCACCATAATTAGTGAGAGTTAGAAGGAAAACTCACAGTACAGTCAGGAAATGTACAGCATTATACATAAATAAAAGATTACTGCTCCACAGTGCTCTTGTCTCTTCTAATTCCTGTTTTTCCTCCCCACAGACCAATAGCAGTGTTGAATTCTGATGAAGCAAAGTGTGGTTCAACCTCAGGCATTTTGTGAGGCAGAGAGCAATTAATTGGCATTAAAGCAGTACATAACAACACATACTTTTCTGTCAGGGAAACTACCAACTAAAGAGTTAAGTTTGGCATTACCAACAAACTTTAACCACAAATTTAAAAGCTTGCTTTATTTATCTAGCCCCAACACGAAGCAACTACTGCCCATTTCATCTAGGCATTTAAAACAGGATTTTAACTCCAACCTGCCCTCACAGGCTATGGAAGACCAAGGGCAAAACATGTGCCCAATATTAAATACAATAAATTAAATATTAAATATTGCTGAATAGAGCTTGGATGAAATAAGAATTGGGTGATAAGCCTTGGTAGGAGAAAATGCCATAAAATTTGTATCTGTGGCTCTCCAGACAGAATGGAGCAGGAGCAGTTTCACTGTGCCTCTGTAAGATCTAATGAACCGTGACACAGTTGCTAATAATTTGTCTTTTGTTTCCTGGAAACACAAACCCAAAAAAGGGAAGTGATAAAGGGGAGATACGGATGCAAATTTGACCCTACCTCCCATTCTAGAGCTACCACTCACAGAAGGAATCCTCTGTTTTGGATGTGCAAAACCACCATTAAATTTGTGCCCCCTTCTGCAGAGGGCAGGGATGGGCACATCTAGCAAAGAATGAAGAATGTTCAGCATTATTTTTGGTTTTATTTTCAAAAGCTGCATGGTTGACCGAACATATGAGACACAGCAAGATGGACAGTGTGCCTAGATCTTTCAAGTTTACAACTGTCAAAATTGTTAAACTATGCTATTTTTAGTGAAATTACAATTTGGAACCGGCATGTTGATTCCACACAGTTGGAGCCTGCTTCAATGCCAGTGAACATACTTTGATTTATTGCTCTTTTATTCAGGTCAGGAACCATAACCTCCAGAGCAGGGAATTCATTGGTCTTAGTGCTCTAGACGAGAGGTGAACGTGGCCTTCAGAATTAAAGCTGTTTATGAAATGAAAGAGAGGATGATCTTCAAAGTGCTGAAACTAGTTTTCCCTAATTAGCTATAACCAAATTTGATTGCAACCTACTGAAACAGACAACAGGGTAGGAAAATAGAATTGTTCAACACGGTTAAGGGAGATGAAATCTGGAAATCAGAAATACGCTTGAGTGTAAAAAAAAAACAAACCAAACAACCTTGAAGGGAAACATTAAAGAAAAAAATTAAAAGCTGAGAGATAATTAATTTTAAGCATAAATCATTCCTTAGATAAATGGGGACTGGCAGCATTTTAAGATGGTGCCTGTGGAAACATCCTAAACGTCTTGAAATTAAAATAGGAACCAGTCAACTTCTGACAACAGTTAATTTCTCTCATCATAGAACCTCAGTTCAAATGTTATTTGTGCATTCTCTATGTTTTGATCAATAATGTACCAGTACCTAAAGTAAAAGCTGCAGCATCTGTACTCAAAGAAAAGAAAGAAAAACAAACCACCCTGTAGAGTGAGGGAGGTGCTAAGTAGTCCACTGGAGAACTGAAATGGTTCTCTAAATGCACTGCCTCAAAAATACAGTGAAGAAGTTGACAACTACACAAGAATTAGGAATGTGAGCATCCACTGCTCCCAACAAAACCATCACAGTTCGTTCTAGTCTTCCTGATGACCTGTGTAATAACAGGAGGCATTTACTGCAGTGTGCTGAGTAAAAGAATTGTCTTGATTAGTGCAACTAGGAGAGAATGAAAAGAAACTTGGTCTTTGTGGCAACCTGACAATTCACTAACAATTCCTCTCAGACTGGTTGTGGCTAAGTTTGAAAAGCCTAATGTTATGACAGGTGTCAAGGAGAAGTATATAAAAAAGGGCAGTCTTAAAACAAAATCCATGAAAGTATAATAAACCTTTAAACCTGGCAGCATTCCTTTAAAATGAAAACAATTAAGCACCATTTTAAGCAAAGTAGCCAAGGGGAATGACAGAAATCAAACATTTTTATTTCCAGATTAAGTAACATTAAGAGAAGAAAAACACAAAACACAAAGAATAAAAAGGATTGGTTCTGCACTGCTAAACCATAAGGGACAAAAACCAGTGTTGGCATAACATTTTTCATTAACTACAGCAAAAGCAAAATGTACATATCAGTGTTACACATCCTTTTCTTGCCTAAGGCTCTGATTAAGTTCCCCAAACTTCCTTTGCTCTACAGCTTTTAATGCACCACCACATATTTTTCTGCTATCATTGAACATGTCAGAGAAATATCTCTGCAGCATGCTAAATCTAGGTTAAGAATCATGGAGACAGAGAGTTCTTTTTTTCTACTTGGTTTATTGAAATGGCTATGGTAAGGGATTTTTTCTAGTCAACTACATCCATATCTGTGAAATAACAATCTTGTTTTTCTACAGCATCAGCCACAAGTACTTAGGTGGCTCAAAGAAATTATTATTTGGTTTATAATGGTCACTGGATAATTTCTCTTGCATAAGAAACTATTCTGATAGGAATCTGATCAAAGTGGCACGGTCTCCTCCCATACAAATTCCTTTCAATTTCTGTTCTATACCATATGTGCTTAAGGGAATACAGCAGAGGAAAATGTGGTCTATGGGATTTTACAGAAGCACATAAGAAAGAGTAGTTCCTTAATTTTTCATCTCACTGCATCTCCAAACTCTAAAGTATTTCCTTGACAGAATTCCCTTTCCTTCACAAAAGGCCATAACACTTGCAATCCATAATAACTGATGTATTGTAACATCAGTCTTTCCGAAGGCAGGAACATGCTGCTCCTGACACAGACACTCCGACTGTTGAGGGCTGAATATTTACTGGTACACTCATATGGATAACGAAACACCTACACTCAGGGGCTTATAACTTCTCTGTGAGTAGTGCTAAAAAGCACTTTCCCCTCTGTTTAGTTCAGGGTCCAGGTGGGAGAAGGGGAATAGGTATAACAGCATTCATTATACTCAGAAATGAGATGTGCATATAGATATTACAGGTGCTATAAGTGAGCAGAAGTTGTTAATAAACTTTCCTCTGCAAGTATGATTTTCATTGTGCAACATGCAATTGGAATTGTGTCTACTTCAGCTCTCTCCAACCTCATGAATTTTTGGAAAGTGGGGTAATATTTCAATATCAATAAAACAAGACCAGCTGTTGAACTGATATAGAAAACTTCCTTGGCCTTCACTAGCAAGTGAAATTTTCCCTGCAGCACGAAGGAATTTTTATCAGATTCAGAATGATGCTATGTGCGTTTGACTCGCACACACACACTCCCTTCCCCAAGACACGTGCTCCCTAACAGAGGAACAAACTGCATCCAAAGCTTTCTGATCCGCCTCCACAGGATATTGCAGAACAGCTGCAAAATTTGGGTTTCTCGTGTCCACATGCAGATGGCTGTGCTGGAGGAAAGAGAGCACGTGCATTCCTATTACCCTGTGTACTCCGGAGGTTGCCTGCAGAGCTCCGACAGCCACAGCTCTACCAGCAGCTAGGTGGGCATTTGGTGAATGATTCGTGCCTCAAGGTGAAACTTGATGGAAAAATGGGGATGATTTGCATTTCTCACCAAACAAATGGTGAGAAGAAAAAAGGGGAAGACAAATATCAACTACCGAATACTCAAATCTGCTAACCGCACTTCTGACTGTACCTTTTACTTGACATTTCTGCAAACACCTCAGGAAGGCATTCATATAAGGCAGGTGAGAAAACAGTATTATTTTAGGCTTTTGTCGTTCTGAAGGCAATGGATTTAGGCAGGTTTGGAGATCAATATAAGAGTACTGAGCCATCCACATGATTTTATATTTCAAACCTTAACTGACTTTTTCAGGCACCATTAAAGTCTCATTTATGCACTGAGCTTAGCATGAAACAAATGCACAATGTGTGGACACTGTCAAGCTTAGTGACACTACAACAAAAATTTCTTAGGACAGAGGTCCAGAGTCAAGTGGTCCTGTCAGAACTACCAGAAAAAAATAGAGCTGTTTGTTCCAGTGAGGCTTCTACACTGAGTCCCTCCCTGCACAATCCAAATATTAGGTATGGTGGTGATTATTATGATGACCAAAAAAGAATACAGATATTTAATCACTATTCAGAGTGTCACAGAGAATTTTATATTACTAAATATATCATCCACAAAATAATAGCCTGAGGTTTAGGCCACCCAATTAGTATTTGAGTGTGTGCCCAAGTAATTCATGTATAGTCCAGGTTAACACATGGTCCAAGAAACTCATGGTCCATTATAACTGTTTTGACATCTAGGCCAGAACTCCAGAACTAAATATTTGCATTGCAGTTCTCATTTCAGGTCCCCACCAGGCCGCCTGGAGGCTGCAAAGTATGATGTTGTTTTCTTTTTCTCCCTTATTTCATTTTTTTTGCACATCTCTGCACTGCCAAAATCTGCCTGGAAACTGAATAGAGGGAACTAATGTAACAGGGAAAGTCAGCATTTCAGAAGAATTCAGAAGTCAAAAACTTTAATAGCTGGGTTTTTCAAGGAGGTCAAAAGTAGTAGACTTTGCACAAATTTCTGAATACTAAGGGGATATGGGCTGGCTTAGAAGGATAAGTCAAAACAAAACACCAAAACTTTTGTTTTGCCATATATCACAATTACTGTTAACTTATGATTTAATTCCACTTTCACATTTCCACTGACAGTCTCCATAAAAATCAGTGAAAATTTAGTTATTGGATTTCTCATGCCAATCTCTGAAGTGTGGAGAAACTTTTAGACTATGTCAAGAAAAATATAATTTAATACTGCCAGTAAAACATCTCATGCAGAAGCTAGTAAATAAAAGCGTTTCTTCTGCCTTAATTCTACTGCACTATATAACATGTGAAATCTCTCCTTGGCAGGGAAGCTGGAGGAAACAGGGTGTTGCTTTCTGTCTTCCTTGCCCTGTCTCTTGCCTTCATCAATTTCTCAATTCTATATGGGCCCAGAAACATCAGGAATTACTCAACTCTTTTACTTGACTAAGAAACCCCCCCAAAAAATCCAAAACTAAACCAAACCAAGAAAAAACAAAAAAAAAAAACCCAGCCAAAACCCAAAAGGCAGCTCTTTATCTCCTACAGCAAGAAATGAAGAGGTAGTTATTTTTTCTTAAACATCACTTAAGGGATCATCTAGCTTGAGCTATTATACTTCACAAAATATTTTCAGTCATCTTCTGTCAGTAGAAATAGATCATTATTAGTATTGCTAGAAATTTTGTGACAACACTTTACCAGTTGGAAACTGCTAAGGGCAAGGAACCCAGTAGTGCAGTCTATCACGAAATGTTACGTGACATCAGCATGGTGTGAGGGTGGAAACAGCAAATACCGTCTTCAGCAAATGGCCTCATTTGCAGTATCTGGAAACTGGGTGTAGCTGTGTTCCAGAAAGATGAATTTACCATGGAATAAACACAGAACAAGCCTGCTGGGATGGTGAGAAAAACAGGGAGTCTATCTGAGCCTGATTTGTTTAGCTTTCCAAAATGAAAGCTGCAAACTGTTACGATTGCTATCCATAAATATACCCAGAGAACATATACCCGTGCTGAAAAACAACATTGATAGAGGAGTAAGGGTAGAGCAAGTGGCTGTGATTAAGTTGCAGCTGAAAAATCACATAAAGTACTACTGCCTGTGGTGTAATGGGATTCCAAAACTCTCTCCTCCCATTAACAACTGGACAAAATGTTTGCCTTGTTTGAGAAGAGAACTTGATCAATTCATATCGTGATTTGTACTACACAGGAGTCTGGATTCTGCAAGTTTAGAGTAATGATGATGTGACTTTGGGATGGCATCTTCTCTCTGGTCTAAGACACACATGCTTGTACAGGTCTACCATGATGCCAGAGCAACCACTTCATGAACAATTTTTCTTTACAAAGCTTGGATACTTTTATTTTTAACTGAGTTAAGGTGCTACAGGGACATATAGGTTTAATATTACAGGGGGCAATGTACAGCAAATTCCACCTCAGGCTGGAGATCCAAAACTGCTGGAAGAAAAATATCCTTTTCAGGCTCAAGCCCTGCAAAATTTCCAAAGCTTTTCTCCCTTCATTTCCAGAAGCCTCCTCTCCATCTCGATTCCCTTTTAACTAGCTCTAACTTCACGATCACAGACAGTCCGTGTGTCTACACCACACTGGCAGACATTATAGTCTCAATATTTTATTACAGCTATTAAAATCCATCACAGGATTGGTTTATTTCTGAGCTGAACAAAGCCATATTAAATGAAAAGCACAGTGCAGAAGTAGAGGAAGAACTTTACAATCATAGTTGACAGCTTAGCTATTTATGCTGTAAATGCATCATAAATAATTTCTGAGGTCTTCATACATTTCTGTACTTGGCCTGTAGCAGGCTCATAAATAGATTGATAGACCTTTATTAACCAGTGATATCCAAACCTTATAGTAAGGCATTGCCACAGCCTTCTCTCACAAGTGCAATGCTAGTTATGATTTCCACAGACCTGCTCTTCACAAACAGACTCAGAGAATATATGAAACTGTTTCAAAATGAGAAACATCAGATCGATTTTTCTCACTAAGGATCTCAAAGATGTGAGAAGAATCAAATTTCCAGAGACCCTCAACGCAGCCAAAAGCACACACAATTTCAGCCTTCCTAAGACTATCTTCTGTTGTTATTCCATCTAGCTTCCCTTTACCCATCTTTTCCACTCAGCTACTGACCTTATGTCCGTTCCCTCCTTGCTGCCTTCTGTACTACTTTTCTTTTCTTTGTTATCAACTTTTGCTAATGGGTCCTCTTTTGCTTTCGTTGAGCTGACCCGTCGCCCTTAGAAATCCTTTAGCTTTACTCCAGGTCCTCACCTCTTATTCTAAGACCTTGCTTAGCCTCTCCTCCAACCTACGCCTGCATCTGTTCCTCTTTCTATTTGTTGCCATGGTCCTTTTTTATCAGATCCTGGTCCTGTGCCTTCTGATCTCAACCCTTTTGGCCTGCTAATTACTCTCCCACCTACAACATAGTTACACAGCAGCTTCCTCCTCCAGCACTCAGGTTATACAGGGGTTTGGTTTCCTTCTGATGACTGGCAACTTCTAATGACCTGAAGGGCCAAGCACATGAAACTCCTCAACTGCTTCATGTCTGCAGCGGGACATAATTAATTCCTCTGCAGAGATGGCATACAGTGAGATACATTTCCTCGTATAGTTAAGGGACAACACTTCCATTAAAAAGTAAAAGATTATGTGGAGTTTATCTTAGAAAAGTTTTTCTAGATATTTTTTCCTGCTTTTCCACAAAAAAAAAAAAAAAAAAAAAAAAAAAGAAAAAGAAAGCTTATAGGAAGAAAATTATGGATCAATAAAAATTTACCAACCACATTGGAATTTGCAAAGGTATTTAAGCAAACAAAAGAAATGTTTGCTAACATAAAACAACCTACAGGCCTAAAAGTGATAAACATCAAGACTCAGGAAATAAAAACATACTGCCTACCAACACAAAAATTAAAAAAAAGAAATAGAAAA
Organism: Acanthisitta chloris; assembly: GCF_000695815.1. Classification (NCBI taxonomy): domain Eukaryota; kingdom Metazoa; phylum Chordata; class Aves; order Passeriformes; family Acanthisittidae; genus Acanthisitta; species Acanthisitta chloris. The sequence goes on from NW_008691922.1 coordinate 40,281, forward strand.
AAAATCACAGATACACAAACTGCAAAGTGTTTGCTCACCAAGTTCTTCTGCAGAAGATATTTGACAAGTGCTGGATGCTGAGCAATGATGATCTCTGGTCTGACCATGCATAGCTATTCTTACTCAGCTTTGCTACTTCATCCACTTTGCCTTCCACCCTGCACCTTCCCTTCCCACATGTTCCTGCCCCATCAGCCAGCCTGCAGTCTCCAAAATATTCCTGTACACTCCTAGAGCAGAGACCTGTAAACTGGGTACATCAGATGACTCAGATTCCTTAATGTCTGCCTTGTTTTTTTTTAATTACTCTTGGCAGACAGCCTGGCCTGAACAGGCACCTGGATAGCTCCACCACAGCACAGTAACAATAAACATTGAACACAAAAGGTAAAAACCAGTTGTTATTTAAAGTCTTAAAATATTCAATACTTTCCAGGCCAATTTTTTATTCAATTGCTCAGAAATGATAATTTAAGTCTGCTGCTGAATCCTCACTGCCCCCCTCTGTACATAACATGCCTAACTGTACTGCTCAACCGCACACAAATTTTGTCAGAGAGGGCTGGGAGCTCAAGCACAGGCTCTCTGGGCAAAGAAGTGATGATAGTTTCATGCAGAGATTTCTCAGCTGTGGCCCCTCTGGACAGACTGGAGACTGAGAAAACACAAGCATGTTCTCCTCATATCCTGAGGTAAAAGCTGGGAAGGCTATCACCACATTCAGCAATGCAATTCTCCTTAGCAAAACACTGCTGATGATGCAGATTCCATAAAGCAACTTTGTGAATCTTTCAACCACACCTCTGACTATATGACAGTCTTTGAAAGCTGAAGTATACAAAAGAAGTGGAGCTTGGCATATACAGTACCTAATTTTGTTCTGGCCACTGAGGAGTTAAGTAATTATAAAAAATTCAGCTTCTGCATGTATTGAGCAAAAGCCATGCAAGATGGAACAATCAGCATTTACATAGCCTTAATGTTTCTGAAGTGCTTCACAAATATTAAATTGCACATTGCAAGTTAAATTGTATAGGATCCCAAAATAAGGAGATCAATAAACAGAAAAACCAGGTCCTGCTTTGCATCTGTTCTTTAAGAGTAAAGAGGGTGGAAGGGGCTGGCAAGTGAAGGAACATTGGAGGAGACACAAAGAAATCCAGAGACAATAAAGATGATCTGGTCCAATGTGGTGAAGGACCTAATCGATGTTAACTAGAGAAGGAAAGACAGGAAGCCAAATGAGAACAGCCTCAGAAGGATTGTGGATCAGAGACAATCACAACATCATAGAATAGTGATTTCTAAGTGTATTGCAAGTATTAGAGACAAAAAATTGTAATGGAGTTGCCTTATGTAATAATACAGTGGAAAAACAGGAAAAGAACCAGAAGATCAACAAAATCACTTTAGACAAACATAGTAAAAGAACAGCAAGGTCCATTAAAGACCTCCACAATCAGACTTGAATACAGCTAAAATCTTCATGTTACCATAAAGATAAATTCTGTCAAAAATGTTTCCACAAACTTACAGAAAGGAAAATGGTAGTAGGCAAATTTCACCTGGAGGTGAACACTGTGTTTCATGGACTTGGCACAAATAAGAACTGAGAATCTCCCACTTCAGCCATCCTCCCTCTACAATCTCATCACAGAATAGCTTTAGAAGATATTCTCTTTGACAGCAATAATATTGACATAAAGTTACAGGAGACTTACAACAACATCTCATTACTTGGAAGAAAATATCAAGATCTAATGTCCAATCACAAAAGGATCACGAGCCTGTAATACAATACAGCTGTGAGAGGTTAAATCAGGAGAAGTATTTGAACAGAACCAACACAGCCTCATCTGGAATACAGCACACAGTTCCACCCTAGGAAAATTAGTTCAATCTGCATTAGTAGTTGTATGACTAAGGGAAATTAAACTTTAACATTAAAGAGGAGACTCTTGGTTTGTATAACTTCACAGAATGAATGTCGAGAAGGATGTGATCTATTTTCCATTCTTTCTCATCATAGAACTAACCAGCAACGAAGAAAAAGAGCATTTTACCTAAAGGTTTATGCTGGCACAAGAACAAATGATATAAATTGGCCGTAAGCACACTCTAGGTCAGAAATTGCAATTTAACTATCAAATAAGTAAGGGGAGGGAAAGGACTAGAAACAGCAGATACAATGAATGAATTAATATAAAGAAGTGATTGCATAAACCCGGCTGCATGCAACTGGATTTGATGACCAGCAAGGTTTCTGTTTGTCTCTATATCCATTTCCCCAGTTCTGTCAGCCAGACTTTCTCTAACTTGGGTCTATGCATTCACAGATTAGACCAAGCAAGTAGTGCCTGCTGTGTTAGAGGCAGCTGAGGAGCCACATATGCCTTCCCTGCAACAGAGTCTGACTTATTCGCACTGTCAGAAGGATCCATTGTGAATTACTGACTCATGTGAATTAGGGAGTGAAAAACCAGGCTTGCCAGATGTGCTTTTTTCACATATTTTGACAATTATAGTTCAGTTTAATCATTTATGATAATACTTCATAATGTTCTAGCAAATGCTCTGGAGTATACTTTGCAAAAAAATAATGAAGTCTTAAGTAACATGGCAACTCACTCAGCTTTTAAATCTTTGCTGAGGAGCAGGAGGAAACAGCCAGTGTTTTGTGCAGATTATGGAGAATTATTGTAGTAAAATTAAGAACACTTCCATTATAGCTTCCCCATCATTTTCTTAAGCATTAACTACTGTAAAATTACCACGGTTATACAGCAACAAGACACCCACAAATAAGATCAAATAAGATCATAGTTTCACAGCTTTAAGGGAAGCAGCGCTAATAGAGAGTAACATGGGGTTATACAAAAGAAACCATGGGAAAGGACTAACAATTTATGTGTCTACACTCAATTCTGTACCCTTAATTCTCATTGAAAGTCAGCTGTCAAGTCCTACATAACAGCCTTCTCCCTTGCTAATCACAGCTTTGCTCAGCAAAAGCTGCAAGCTATCATAAAAATACTTCTTTCACTGAAAAAAAAATTTAAAAAAATCATTCTAATCAAAATTTTCTATCTGACTTCTTTATCACGACTTCTGGCCTGAGTTGGATAAGCACCAGAAAACTAATCATGTGACCTGGCAGAGCTCAGTTACAGCACACAAAAAAAGTTGATATAAGCAGTTAAACATCTTGCGTCAGTAACACTGACACTACCTCAGCTGTGAAAAATGTCAACAGTGGAACCAGTGCCTGTGCTTAATTTCAAGGAAATTAAGGAAGCCAGTGGCATTCACAGAAATTGCCTATTTCCCAACATCCTTGTTTTGATGATTGGCAGCAGTTGCCATTATGACATAAGGTGAAAAATAGGAACAACTTGCACAGATCTCTCATATGTTTCACATTCTGCAAGTGTTTAGGTGGAAAGAGTTATTGTTCCAAAGCTCAGAAAGAGGTAACGGAGTATTCACTGCAGATGCAAGTCTGAGGCACTCTCCATTTCATAACATCAGAATCCTTCCAAATGTTGTGCCAATGGAGACAGTAAACTGACAAGAAATGTAGATCAATGTTCTTTAAACATTTCAGCTTTTCTGATAAGCAAACATTTCAGTCTGTGTAATATTGTCAAACTACAGCTGCAGAGAATTTTGAAGAGGCTCCTATGTGCGCTTTAAATATTCCTATTTCTTTCTACCAGAAAATGTTCTCAAGAGAGCATAACGCCAACACAATCCTGTTCGCACTGCAGTCAGCTCCCTGTACTGACTGTGGCAGAGAGAATGGGCAAAACCTCAATGAAAGCTTGGAATTCAGTGTCATTCCCTGACTAAAGTACTTCACAAGTTGCACCAGTGCAAACAGTAAAGATAATTTGCCCCTACATTTGTGCATGAAACACGTAAGTGACATTGCAGAGAAAGAGGATTTGGCAAAGCAGGCAGAAGGCTACAGGCATTACACTGCCATTAAATTAGCATTTAATCTTTCCTTCACAAGATGCAGCGTTTTCCTGAGAAATGTGATCTTTGCAAGATACCAGACTCTGGGATCTGTCAAATAATCAAAAAGCTGATTTCCTGGCACAGAAAAATCTTGTTACGAAATAACACTTTTTGAATGACACATAGAGAAATTACAGGAAGGTAGCAAGTACTTCTTGCTTGACGGGAAGAAAAATTATGAAGAGCTCACTCTCAGAGGCGAAATATCAAGGAGATTTTATACAAATGCGAGGGAATCTATATAAAATTTAGATTCCATCATTAAAATTGAGTCCAAAAGGTGCAAGGAGATAAACACAGTAATGCACCTAAGTCCCAATAGCCTCAGAATACTTTTTTCCATGTAATGAGAGAGGAAAAGTGATTTGTTTAATTAGGTCCAAGTTCTGCATGTGCACAACAAATTTGAAAGACAGGAAACAACTTTGCAAGGGACTTGTATTTTGGTAGAGCTTGTTCCACATGAGCCAGTAAAACTCTTGCATTGCTCACAGCTAGGAAAACAAGGCTATATTCTGTAAAACTAAATGATGATTCAGTACCCTCTTAAATTTTTTCTTTGTAGCTTTTTCCTTTCTTTTTCCTTTTGTTATCAAAACCAGGAATGAAGAACAAAAAGTCTGTCTTAGGTCATTTCAGCAATGACTATTCACTTTCCAACACACGCTATTTAATAATTCTGTTGACAATAAAAATTAAGCTGTATGCTTGTGAGACACGAAGTAGGGGTGTTCTCCAGATGGCAGAAACTTCCTCTGCTTAGGAAATAAAATAAAAGAAAACAAATAGCAAGAACATTATGAAATTTTCCACAAGCCAGAAGACAGTAACATGGCTTGCTAATCACTTTGCAATGCCTATCGATGCTTTGGCTATGGATGTCCTAAATACAAAAATTAACCCAGATAATTCATCGTTATGCTTCACAATAGCCAAGATTCATCATATAAAGTAAAGGCAGGGATAACAGTAAGAAAAAGAAAACTGAATTTTCGTGTCATTTTTCAAAGAGATTGAGCTCTGCAGGTTTTACAAAAACTTCAAGGGAATTTGAGTTACAGTATTTGAGCTCATTACAAGAGCTCAGAATCGAAGAAGATCAGAAATGCCAAGAAAAAACAAAAGGTATGTCTAGCATTTTCCAGAAAATCAACTCATGTCTATGATTTTACATCAAAATATACTATGATAGTAACAATAGTCAAACACCTTTGCACCAAGTTGGTTCTGAAAAAGTGACATGAAAATATTATGTTTGTACGCATTTATGAAAGGTAGTAGAGCCTCCATATTGATACAAAAGCTCAGCTGTGCAGCCTTGTAACCTCATAGAACAAATTTAACAAGATTGCTTCAGGGGAACCTGTTGTCTATACATTTCAATGACATTTTAATGTCATTATTTTCATGGCATTCCACCTGACCATCATGTCCCTTTTGATATACTTGGCTGCTTTGCACTTCCCCTTTCTTTACCTTCTCTCTGACTGTTGTTTCCCTCCCATCCTGCAGCTGCTCTGGGCTATGGAAACACCAAGGATATGTGGTTGCTCTTGTGGAATTCCAGTCTCACTAACATTTCACAGACACGTACAAAGAACACAGATGTCTGACTAAACCAATACCAAAGGCTCATTAATTAAAAGGGTCATTTTCTAAGTTGACTGCTATGGTTTATACCCCCTCCCCGTAATGTAATAGAGCTCCTGTTATGACTTTATCCTTTAGTACAGCCACAGGTTGCTATGGAAAGCAGGGGAGGAAGGCAGCATGTATACCAAGGTGTAAAGTGATACAGGCTTATCCAATAGTTCAACATGAGAAAAAAGGCCTCTGAGGTCTTATCTTGTATTGATTCAGCTCTTCACACAACAGTTAAAGCAAAAATCTCTCTTTCCATTCCCTTTGCAAAATAAAATAAATAAAAATCAAGCAATCTTACAGCATAGAGATGTTTCGTTCAAGACAGTATTTACTTCTCTATAGGATTAAGCAGGCACCAATTCTCAAGGAGCAGAGAGGATAACCTGGATTAAGTCTGTTGCTTCTGGTACTGAGAAATGACTTGTTCACCAAATATTTTTGAAGTAACTGAGACATCCAGAAAGTCTACTTGAAACTATAAAAATCAAGCAATCTTACAGCATAGAGATGTTTCGTTCAAGACAGTATTTACTTCTCTATAGGATTAAGCAGGCACCAATTCTCAAGGAGCAGAGAGGATAACCTGGATTAAGTCTGTTGCTTCTGGTACTGAGAAATGACTTGTTCACCAAATATTTTTGAAGTAACTGAGACATCCAGAAAGTCTACTTGAAACTGGAAAGTAAAGAAAAGTGCAGTAAAGACTAAAGCTTAGAAAACAAACATACCATCAAAATATATAATGTACTGCATGGCTGTATGGCAAATATTGATAGATATATCCATCTGAATTCCTCTGCAAAAATGCACCAGGGGCCCATAGATGGGAAGAAGGAAAAACAACATACGGCAGAACAATAAAAGATACTGAATGAAGTACATATAATAAAAAGAACTATAAACACTTAGGAAGATAGTGACAACTGTTTCCTTGAAACTTAACTCCTCATTTGGTAACATAAAAGATTTCCAGCAATGTGAAATCCATGCATTTTGTTGCTCTAATTCAGACCATCCATGATATTACAATTCCTTACATTCATCTCAGGATGTTGTTTTGTAGTTTTGTATGTCTAACACCTGTAAACCCCACAGTAACTCCTCACTAGGAACAGAAGGCATTTACTCAAGCTGCTGAAGGAGGAAGGAAACACATATCTGTACCCTGACCTTAGGATGACAACACAGAGTGAACAAACCTTTTCACAAGACCAGTCCAGAAGGGTCAAGTTGTAGAGAAACCAGTTTTCACTTATGCAACCAGTGACATGATAGCATATAAGACAGAGCTCCAACCCTTCAGAAAAACATGTAAGTTGCTGGAAGCACTGAGGGATCCATGTGCTTTGCAGGTATCATCCAGAAGTTGCTAAAAGAAGCACAATCTACTACTTGTTCAGAACACATCCTGTATGCTCTAAAGATCAGTTTCATAAGAGCAAGCTCCAACTGTTGAGAAAGCTGACTGTCTGCTATAAAAGGCAGATTTAAAATTCTACCTCCACAAGAAGATCATAATTTTGTGAGAATATTCTAGTGAGGCACAGGTAGAGATCTTTGAGATCTGGATATGACAAAGTGGCCACAGAAGATATGTCATATTCTCCAAGAAGGAAACATTTGTTCCCAAATTTCTAGCAACACATCCATTGCAGTGAATCACAAAAGGAATAAATATTTAAATACTGAGAAACATTGTTATTCTTGTTTGATGTTAAGATGAGAACAACTACTAAGACTACACATTTGTTATTTCTTGTTATAATGGTCTGAGAGGTGACAACTGTCTTGGAATCATGACAGCATTTAGGTAATGGGAAGTACAAAATGGTAGGAGTAACTGACTCCCTCCCTCGCTGACAGATGGACAAATCTGTGTTACCAGAGATACTTTGTTCTTCCTGTGCTAAGTCAAACTAGACACAGCAGCAGACTACACAGTAATAGCATGAGCAGCATTCCCACTTCCCCACTGCTGAGCATCCTTGAGAAACTATTAATTAGTTAGAAAGTTTAAATAGGCACCTTCCGTTTCTTTCTTTATGAAACCATGTTATTCATCTCAATTAAGTGGAACCCCACAGAATGGCTGTGGGGAGTTCAGAATAACACCAACTTTTTCAGAAGACTCTTTCTTATTTCACTGCTTTCTCTTCTTTTGTTAATTGCCTAATTCCACCTTTTCCTGACCACATTCCCCTTGGGAGGTAAAGACCACTTAGCTATTTATTCACACAAGCAAAGGGGCTTGGAAAAAAAAGATAGTGTTCACATTTTCAGACATCTGACAAATGAGACTAATTCATTAGTAATTAAAAAATATAGCATTTTAAAAGCTCATTTTATTGGCAGGCTGGAAGGTAGAGTGAAGAAAACAGAATAGCTTTGGAGAATGAGGCTGTCAAATGTGCATATGTTTGCTCACACGAGAAAGGTGAAATTCTCACACGGTTCATCCTTCCCATTTCCCCGTCCTGCAAACTTCATCTGTAATGACTGATTAAACCTCCCAAAGCGCTCTCATGGGACCATCAGTTCATGGCTGATGATAGCCAGAAAGATAATTCAGTCTGCATCTGTTACTATTTCTGAAAATCAGAGTACCTGGGAGTTTATCATCTAAACATTACCCTTGTACCCATAAAGAGAGACATAGGTGCAGGTTATATTGTTGGTATCAATTTTTGGAATAGAAAACTAGCACTCACCTGTTCCAATACAGTGATTGCAATCTAACCTTTAATGCAATGAACTGTCTCAAACTACACCAATACAAAAGAAGCCCCCATGTTACAGGATACTCTACCCTATTGACTTTCAGTATAATCATCTGTCACTGCCCATGAAATAATAACACCACCTTTAGACCCTCAGCTTCTGGAGTTGGGTTGGTTTAGGATTTTTTTGTTAAGTAACCTTTCAAAACCATAAAAGAAAGTTAGCAAAGTTTTAACTCTACAACAATTAACATGATTGCAAATTTAAAACAAATTTCTGTAACCTAACCCCACCACATACATCTTATTATTATTTGCAGTTGGTAAGCTTACATTTAATTTGATTTTGATTTAAAAGAGTTGGCTTCACCTTTAGTCCTTCCTCTCATATTCAGTATTTTGCTGTCTCAGAATGTCCTGCAATGTTTAATTTCGATTTCCTGGGCTGGATTTTTATTCCCACTAATATTATGCTTTCAAGTGTCTTCTTTTAATGTATCATTTTTGTATTTATTAACTGAAGCAAAAACTGAAGTATCCCAGTTCTTCCAAGGAAGAAAAACGGAGAATATTCAGTCCTAACTGGAAAGAGAGATGCTGTATTGGGCCATAGTCAAAAAGAATTGCTTTTGGTAGCAATAGTTAACTCACCAAGAGAAAGGATTCTGATATAAAAAAATTTCCAACCTTCCGAGTATATTAGTCAGTCGTCCTTGTTCATTAACAACACTCTTAGTTACCTAAAGATTCCCAATAACCAATTCACAGTTTATTAACATCTTGCAAAGATTGAGGCCTCTGGTTTAGTAGTGAAATTTCTTTTTCCTCCTGAAATTCTTTCTGCTGTTTTAATGCAATAAATGCTATCTCCAAATAGTGAAATAAATAAATAATGCATAGAGAATATTAAGCTGCATATTTTCACCCACTCTTTCAGATAAAATGCTCAGAACTGGACATATGCCCAGATGACTGAGGCACTTGGCCAACCCAGCAGCATCCCTGGCCTTTTACCTCTTACTCACATGATTTGCTCTGCTCTATTCAAGCTCTCCTGGGACTCTGTTGACCATCAATGGCTTTGGATTCTTTCACCCAGAGACACATTCAGTCACTCAGCCAATAACACAGCTGATTAAGAGCAATAGGCTTTTTATAATCTTCATCTCTACAACTTCTTACCCTTGCATAACAGACCAGAACACAAGGAGGTATTTCATCAACTTCAAAAGTATGAGTCACTTTAAGGTTCATTAAAAACATATATTCTGCTGTAATTTAAGCGTAAAACCTCTGACTCTAAAATATATCAAAAAGATGAAAGCCAGCAAAACCTAGACATCTGAGTTAGCTGAGTTCAAGTTTAGGAGCAAATTTACTGGTATGTAAATATCTAATACAATGCATATTTACTAATAGTCCTCATTAAAGAGAGACAGCTAAAAATATTTGAGAAACTCTGAATCTGACTCAGTAATAATAAGAGGTACATGGAGTCAGTTTGAACGTGTGTCCCATGTTCCAGTTGGAAGACTCATCCATCATCAGCCTTTCCCCCCTCCATCCTACAAAAAGTACTGCTTGGGCCTCTCACAGTTATGGCATTTTATACTTTACAGAATATTAGTCTGCTTAGGAATGGCTAATTAACTTCATTTTGTTAAAGCTGTGTACAGACTTGCTTGTACTCAGATTTTGGAAGCACCTTGATTGTTCAACTACAGGTCACCTCGTGAAAAATACCTAATTGTCTCAAAAAATGTACATATGTCAATCAGCGGAATAAAATACATTTAAGCTTGATACTTATTGTGATATGAGTTCATACAAATGGTTAAATATCTCCACATAATTACAGTGCACATGTTCAACAGCAAGTCATGCAAGTTCCAGCAATAGCTTAGAAAGAACCTATTGAACATGAATGAGTAATTTAAAAGCATGAAGAAGCATTTATATTTAACCACAAGCACCAACTGGAAACACATTTATATCATAATATTGACCCTGGATGGGATAATTATTGATAATTTTGCCAGTAGTACACAAATAGAATACCCTTCGATGATGGTGTTAAGTTCATTATTAACCATGCAAATCTAAACTCAACAAAAAAACCTGTTTTTAAATTATTAATTAACAAATGACAACATAAGTGGTTTTGCATTGAGTATGAATCTCTGGAATCAATGAAACTGTTTTACATGAAAGTGTTGTATTATTTTAAACACCTTAATAGTGTCAGGAGACTTGTATCAACATTAATCCCAGGGAGATAACATATTAAAAAATACAGCTCTCATTGGGTACAAGACTCATTAATAGTTTGCAATAAATACTGTTTGCTGAGACAAGCATCCAAGAGCAGTGTTTCGTCTTTGCTGAATTCTTTTCAGCTATAATTAACTCGGTAGTGAAGTTGGGCACTGCTAGAGCAGAGGTCTGTGAACTCAATGCTTCAACCTTGAGTGCAAGTGCTGTCTGGGCAAAGAGGATATTATCACAGCAAGTTTGAAAACTCCAATTATTGGGGCTTGATCCTGAAATTGTCTTAATTTTGTAAGGAGATGAAGAGAATGGGGTCAGTTGGTGCTGCTTATTGTGTGTGACATGCTAGATAAGCACTGAGGACACTATGACAATCCAACACTGATCAGTTCTGCAATGAACTGTTTTACTGGGCTTGGAGACTTGAAAATTTAAGAGGAATAAAACATTGAACAAGAATCACATTTACCATAAAAAATCTGTTTCAAACAGTAAGCACAGAATCATTAAAAGGGGGTGTACTGTGTCAGAAATAGCAGTGGGTTTGCTTCTGAGAGTCAGGTGACCAGACGTGTTGAGAGGAATTTGTATTGTAAAAACAATTCCTCCAGTATGGTCTGGAACATCTTAAAAGCAAATCATGTTTTGACTCAGCATCTAAGCCATTTCCTAAAACAGACGTCAAACTGCACAAAGTAGCACTGCTGCCATACCCAGAAAAACAAAAACACATTAGTGACATGGGGACTGTCCTACACAGGTGCAAAGTGTGGTTAGGAAAAAACCATCGGGCTCAGATCAGCTGTGGCAACCCTGATGAAAATAAAATGCAAACAAAAGACATTGCAAAAACAGGTGATGGAACCTTGCAGGAGAGTCAGGAGCTAAAATCAAAATCCAAATGCAATTGCAGAGAACAAATGTCTACCCCAAAAATACTGAAAATGCCTGAAACTGTAAACAAAACCTAGTTCACAGTAAGAGAGAGATTTGTACTCTTCCTATTATGAATTCCATCAAAGGAAATTAAAAGCTTCCAAATGCTTTTCACAGATTCCACTGAAATATTTAATTGTTGATAGGAAGAAGTAGTTCTACATTGCAATAATAGCTGACATAAAGTAATTCAAGTCAGAAATGGCAACAGGATCTTCCTGGGGAAAAGTCTGTACCTTTGGAGTATACTTCCCTTCAGCACAACAAAAGCCCAGATGTGGGACCTTCAAATATGTTGTATAATTATCTCGGGGAAAATGGCAAATTTATTCATAGTTTTTCTCTGTTTTGATACTGGCATAAAAAAACTTCTCCACTTTGACCTCAAATTTCTTGTGTTTACTGCACATTCTTCTGGCTCTTGTTTTAATATTTTTGTTAGTCTGAGTTATTGTATGCTGACACTTTTCATAATCACTAATTGCACTAGATGACTCTTGTGACCAGAAACAAAGCATTTGGGAGGGATTAGATGAATGGAACCATCCTCAGAATCAATAACTATGCTGAAGTTTTCCTACACAGAGATAAATCTCGTTTTCTTCACAGAATAACTTACTTAATATTTTCATCTTCACTGTTGATGGAGGAGCAAATACTTTGTTCATTCTTGAATTTAGCATTAGATTTCTTCCTGTCTCTAGTGTACAACACTTTGAATTGGCACATAAAATAATTCATTAGTGTTGGTTCCAATTGGATAATTATTGGATAATAATAGATAATAGAAACTTATAAAATGAATCAAAGAAATTGAAATGAAAACAGGACACAGAAAAAGAAATAAAAAGAACAAAACACCCAAATTTCTTTCTTGGTGTTGATTTTGAAATGATTCCTAATTCAATTAGTATAGATCACAAGTTTGTTGATTTGCTAAAGAGCTCCCCAGGGCATAAAAATATTTATATAAAGATTGAAACAGCAAATAAAATCCACAAACAAAAATCATTTAAATTATAAGTGAAAACTTATTAGCCTTTAAAGTATAAATTGGAAATGCCTGGAGAAGAATCTCTTAGGAAACATCCCCAGTCAAAACAAAAACTACTACCCCAACCGACCTGAGCTTTCCCTTATTAAAATGCCCCAATTACAACTTACTATCCTCAAGTATTTTTGCTGTGCTTGCTACAGAGCAAATGTCCTGTTCTTATAGTTCTGATTCCTGATGCTCCTAGCTCAGTTCCTTGACCCAGCTGGACATTCATGACCACAGGCAACTGCTGGAATTGTTTTTTCAGTTTTCCCCAATTTCTAACGCAGGGGACCAAGATTAACCACAAATGTCATTGCCTGAATGCAGCAGCCCCTCCATGGCAATCCACCTCCAGGGAGGGAAGTTCAGGGTACTGTCATCAAATTTATTGTGCAGGCATGAAAACAGGACTGGCTTATTCACTCCTACAACTTTACACCATGAATGAAGAAACATTTAGAAAGACTAAGCATTTTATCATGTATTTAATGTTCTTTCTGGTCTAAGTGACTACAAACTGGTGGACATCTCAGACACTACTTAAAGTGGCTTAGAGTAATCACAACAAAGTATTGAAGGTCTTTGTTTTCTGTCTGCTCTTTCCCATGGGCTGCTATAACACCACTGAAATCTCCCATTAACAGGTAGATGTTCTCCTGGAATGCATCTACTCATCCAAAAATAATCCAGTTGGCATGCTCCAAGACTGCTTCATGATGCATATGAAAGCATGATCACCTGGAGGCAATCAGGACATTTACTTCAAATATACACTCCTGATCCAATTCAGAATGCTAATGCAAACTCACTCATTGTACCACACAGAATTATAAACATCCACACAATTCACTAACTATAACATCAATGATCTGCAATTAAAAAATGAGAACACATTGCAAAATCATCTTCTCCTGCAACAGTTTCACTGTACCCCACAACCTATCCTTATCACAAAGTAAAGACCTAGCTGTATCATCATGGAATATTTAGTGACACATGGACAAAATGCAAACATGAAATTTGCTGTTGAATAAATTAAATGATAATCACATGCTCCTCCTCAGTAGTCTGATCTGAATTTGGAAGAAGCTGAAGCTCCTATTAAGTACAAAAATAAGTGATCAGTCTCAAGATGTGTTCAGCAGCTGCAGCTTCCATTTGGATAACAAAATACCTACTGCAAATAAACGTGTGTACAATTTCCAAAGAGTTCCAAATATACTGAGGTCTTCTAGAAATCTGGCTGTGACTGCAATTACAATGTTCTTCAGACATGTTTAGCCCAGCCATTCAAACTAACTATGACTTCTGCAGATGTCTGGGAATTGCACCAGTTATCTAGTGGGATAATGAAAACAAAAATTAAGTAAAAAACTTTCACAGAGGTAGCTTCAGACAGACTGGAATTTATAAGCAAATGATTAGAAATGATTAAACGATGGAGCTTAGCTTTAAATGGTGTGAAATTACTTCAGGACTAGCAGAACTTCATTACTTTCTCCGTTTGCACATAATGGATTTTTTGGAGCATAATTTCTCTCCTGAAAAGCTCCATGATATTAAAATGTGTTTGATTAACTAGTCAAGAAACAAAGTAAACAACAGACATTTTTATATACTAGTATCCAAATAACTCAGGAGAATAACTGGGAGCACAATGAAAACTAAATAGAGCCAGAAATGCCTTGTAAATATTACAGTAGATGCTTCTGCCAAAATATTGTCAACTAGTACAGATTGCACAGTACCATAATTACAGTAGATGACATAAAATTATTATAAATTAACAGTTTATAGTACAAAGTCATGCATTATGTATTTTTACTAAGTAGCTACACAAGCATATGAGATGAAGAACTGTGAAATAGTGTAAAAGTGATTAAACTGATCTAAACTTTGTCTGAAAGGTACACAAATTACAGGCTCATTTTTTCCCGAGGTTTAAACTCCATGCATCTGTTATTAAGCAAAACTGTTGGAACTGGGGAGAAAGGTGTTGAGGCCTCATATTCCATTTCTATATCAGGAAAATGACTTATTTTTAAAATAAAGCACTGTATATAAATTTTAATCCCAGGCCAAAGGATCTGAATGAAAAGTTTGAAAAGCAGTGGGAATTAAGGTTGTCTTCATAATGACAGGACACTCTGATCTGCTACACAGAGATTCTAAACTTTGTCTCTTGTGTGACACCCAGCACTGGAAAAGGTTATGAAGATCAATATACATTTGATATGACAGGAACTGGTAACCTTCAGCTGCATGAGCAGCCCTACCTTTTTATTGTTTCTAACTGAAAATGAAGTGCAGTGTTGAAGAAAATAAACAGATACTAATAACCCCTTAATAAAGCATGAAGAATGGTTGGCTGAAGCTCAGAGCAAATTGTGTGGTCTCTTTTAGCACAGGGCAGGATTGCTGCATCGCTGCCTGGGTACCTCAACACCATCCAAATCACCTGATCCCAACACAAGTAAAACCTCAAGAAATTCTCAGAATAGTGATTATTTGTTGTTTCAGTTTCATGGGATAAACCCCACTGCTCCTTAATTATGAAGACTTGACATCTCTGTCAGGGGACGTTTAGGCTGGATATTAGCAAGAGATTTTTTACAGAGAGAGTGCTCAGGCATTGGAATGTGCTGCCCAGGGAGGTGGTGGATTCACCATCCCTGGAGGTTTTCAAGATGAGAGTGGATGTGGCACTTAGTGCCATGGTCTAGTAATGGCTGTAGGGTTGGACTCGATCTTCGAGGTCTCTTCCAACCTGGCTGATTCTATGATTCTATCTTACTGGGGCTATGTATCTTCTTTATTTCGTAAGTGCATATGGTGTAAGTGCTACACTAGATTTTCTGTCAATGCAATGAATTGCATCTTAATCTCTATCTGTGTGAGCTTGAATATTTATTTTTAGACTGTCTGAAACATAATACTGTTTAATACACTTAGCAAATATTTTTCATTAACTTTGTAGAGAGATATAATCACTGCTGTTAAATTCCTTGTAAACAGTAATTCCCATTCTGGGTTTTATTTACTCAGAGAGACATGCCAATATCCCACTGCAGAGCCTGATATGGTGACCATAAGCAACAGACCTAACTCCCATTTAAATATTGGGGATGTAAGACTTATTTACTGTAGGTTAACATATGCATATGCAACATATGTACATATATATGTGAGAAGTATATTTGCATACATCCGTGACTCAAAGAGACTAAACTGATCAACCATTTTTCAACTCAGCTTTCTTCAATTTGTTGTCACTTTTGCAAACCAGGCAGGGCCAGAATGGTGCTTTAGGGATGTTAAGAGTTCTGTGTTCCAAGAATTGAATTTTTGTCCAGCAGAGGTACTTTTAGGAATGAATTGGGCTGTATTTCTCCTTTGTCTCAGCTGACAGTGCCTTGTAGGAAAGGTTTTACATCAAGACACTGCATTCCTTACAGTACCTCTGTATTTTGGCAATACTTGATACCATATTTTGGATCAAGCTGAAAAACAAAAGAAGCCAATACTTTATTTTACAGTTTAAGACGACCTCAGTCTATTCTCTACTTGCAAACATTCACCATTTCTGGTCAACCTCACTTCTAAAGATAACTGAATTAGCTACAGTGAATATAATTCAGTTTCCAATTAATCTATTAGGGATATTATTAACATAACTTTGATTTATTACACATAAATACATCTGTTATATATCAGTCAGTGAAATCATCTAACAGAAGTTATCTTGCAAAGGAAATGTGCCTTCCCCAAGGAACACTTGCACAGTCACAGTAGTTGTTAAATTTAGGAAACAAATCTGTCTGTGACTTGCCGTTTCCTTCCTGCTCCAATCTGGTTTATTAAGGATAAAAAATGGTCTTGTATGTCATAGTACAAATGTATGGCAAGAACGTGCCCTGCACAGAGCTTACAATATTCCATATCTGTAAAAGCAGACACCAGTAAAAACTAACCATGCACACTGTGAGTCATAGGAATCTGGCCAAAGACAGAAAAACTCATAAGCATGAAGAGTCAAGTGCAAATTGCTCTGAAATTTCTCAAGATCTGCAATCACCTGTTGCAGCTTTTGTCACCTATGCCCAAGAAGGTTCAACTTAGCAAAACATCAAATCTATCCTTGCAAAGAACAGATAAATGAACAATAATAATAGATGATCATTAGAATCATCAAGGTTGGAAGAAACTTTTAAGATCATCAGGTACAACCATATATGATGTACAGCAAAACCAAAGTTAACAGTCCAGCTATATCTGGGTTCCTATCGTATGACATAACTTCAGTTTACAGAACTTGTTGCTATAATCCTGTGCCATTTATCAACGACAGTAATCACTTAGATGGATAGAATAATGATTTCATACTCATAAGAATGGAAGGTTGCTCATTTTCATGGAATATCAGATTGTGGTGAGGATTAGTGGTACAAAACCTTCTTGAGAACTGAAGATCCTACTACACAAAACACAGTTCCTACTACACAAAAGCGTTCAAGCAAACAAGTCTCTGAAGATCTGTTCCCACCTACAATCATAATTTATAGAACACAAGTACAGAAGAAAATGTTAGAAAACCTTTTTCCATTTCAACTCAAACTCTATTTTTAAGCTGCTCTTGTGTCTCTAGATCATCATAACAAGTCAAAGAGTAACTTAAAAATCATAAGCTTCAACTATCTAAAACTCTTTAGTTTTACACCTCTATTTTAACACATAATTCTACAAAAGATTTTGGGCAGAGCACATACAAAATACTCACCTGTTTGTGTTTGAATCCCTCCAAAGAGAACTCATGCTGAAATGCCAAGAGTTCCTGCTAACTGAAGATATCTACAAACTGACCTCTATTCTGACCATCTAAACATAACCTGAAGTTCAGGGCTAGTTTTGATCCACAACAGCTCTTGTTTGTCCCTAGTATCAGGAAAACCAGAGAGGGGTATTTTGCTTGGAATGAAAGTTTCTTCCATCAGGGTTTAGTGAGCAACTCCAATTTGCAGATCCTGTGATTTATGCTGCCTACAGAGTGTAGTACTCCTGGAACTGGCACCTTAACCACTTGTCAGCTCATCTCCCTGAACTGAGGAGGATAATTTAGACCTGTGAAAGTCAAGAAGAGTGAGGAGGGAAACCCAACACTAAAACAAAGGGGTGGTTCCTGTGTATAGTTCTAACACTGGCAGGTGAAGTACAGCTTGCAATCTTATGCACTGTTTTTCACAAAAATCATGAGAATAAATGGAAGGAACACTAAGAAGCTCTCTGATTTGCTCAAAAACTAAGCAACCACTTCCTTTTTATGATATTTTCTTAGTGTTTGATTTCTTTTCTAATGACAGTGTAATACGCTTTGACACCTTTTCATTTCCACATCATCAAAAGTTCTCTAAGGCTTACACTGAAATCTCACTGCTATAATCACAGTGGAATCAAATTAGCATCCTAATGAATTCTCCATGGACTTGTGCCCTTATGTATTTTCCCCATTCTAATCTCATATCATAATAGCACCATAACCAAGTCTCTACAGATTCCTACCAGTATCATTATGAAATAGTTAACATGATAACTACACCACATTAAACTGAACAGCAACTAAGAAGCACTGTAAAAGAACAGATTCTGAAAAGTAACTACTAGATACAGTTATAATATCTAGTTTGGTGTTTTGTTGTTTGGTTATTTTTTTTTCCTATAATATTCCCAAAGAAGACAGTTTGAGAAAAACTACCTGAGAGCCACCAAAATATTCTAAATCTTAACAATATTCAGCTGGAAATATCTCCAGCCAGGCAGCACAAAAACATGTTAGCTCTAACTAAACCAGTGTTTAATGGTCAAGTGAATGAAATCTGAAACTTAGGCCACAACCTTTTGAACATATATACCCCAGTATATAATTACACAGGTGAAACCACCATGCAATGGCTTTAAGGATGAAACCAGAATCAGTACTATGAGCAGCACAGAGCTGTTAGCATATGCCTACAATAACCATATTTATTGTATCATGGTACTTTATCACAGAATCACAGAAGGAAAAAAATAAAATTTTAATTTCTCCTTTTAGATAGCTGTTGACTAATAAGGAGCACCAAATATTTGGCCTCTGTATCAGAGGCACTGAGGGTCTTTTTGCAGTCCTGAGTTGTGATGCATGTTTGAAGTAACTGCCTGCATTTTTCCCTCCCATAGAAGTGTGTCACAGAGAGCACTGAAGAGAAGCTCTACATCTTTCCTGTAGTATAGGAAAAATATGGAGAGAAATCCAAGGGGAACAGCTAAAGTAATTTCCATTGGGAAGTAGAAATAATAATAAGATGGATTCCCATAAATTATTAGGAAAATCCTACTTCTCCACCTCATTTCTATCTGAATTGGCAGTGGATTAATTGTGTAGGCCTATCATATTTTAACAATCTGAAGGGAAAAAATGGCAAAACTTTGATGGTACTTATATTTGGAACAGAACTGAGTATAGTAATCGAAAATAAATTACAAACTTGGTCATGACAGATTGTTACTCAAGGAAAGGTTGAGTCACTAAAAAAAATTATCTTATTAAACTTCTCAAGTACCACATGAGTTACAGTGGTAATGGATAGCATTAGTGACAGCTTGCCATAAGATAGAACATTCTGACAGTCCTTCTGCCATAAAGACTCTTGTACAAAAGGATTTTGCAAATACTCTTCAAACATGAATCTCTTGAGGGCTTAGATAGCAAGGTAAGAATAGCTGGAGATGGAAGTGGTACACAGCTGACATCTGGAGAACACAGTCCTACAAAAGCTAATACTGGAAGGATGAAAGGATGAAGCAAACTCAGCCAGGTGATAGTGTTCACTCTTCCTATTGTAGGTAGAGTGGAAAGGATTCAGGCCATACTCTGGAATTACTCTTCACATAATCAGGAAGCAGACTGCTCTTGAAGGTATGAATCAGAGTGGTGTTCAGAGCAGTAACACAAAATCCAGGCTGCTGTCTGAACTGACTTGAAGCATCTTCAGACATCCTGAACAAAAAGGGGCACTAAGCTTCCTCAGACTTTCTCCTGGCCTTACTGTTTTCACATGGCTGACCTAAAGTAATTTCATTAACTATGCTTATGTCTATTTATAACTTAAAATGCATTAAATAATGCTCAGTAAAATTGAATATATTTAAACATTAAGTATTTCTGGTATTTTTCGTGGTTAAAAATGCACTGTAAAAATCCCCTCCTTTCAGTTTCCAACTGTAAAATAGAACACAGGCAAACTTTCTAAGCTTTTGTGTTTCTCATTAAAAAAAAAAGAAGTTATAGATCTTTCAAAGATCTCTGGTTGAACACAGAATTGAACCACAGCTATTTCTGTCCACTTTGCCATGACATGCCTCTTAAGATTCTCTAATGTGAAAAACCTCCATAAATAAGTGGCATGTTTGTACAAGAAACCTTGAAGTTAAATGATTTCCAAGCACAATAAAATCTTTGGTGATATGTTAACTTTCTCCTCCAGAAGAGTTTCATTTAATTGACAGAAAAAAACTGTTTTGCTACAGACGCTGTCAAGATACAAATTGAAAGCAATCTTGGTAAACAGGTTACTAGCTTAATTTGAATTTTGTAAAAGAATGAAATTTCCAAAATATGATGGAATGCTCATTTTAAACTGTTTTTCTGACTTTTTTCTTACCATGCTGGGGACTCAATTTGCACAGTCTTACAGTAGTGATTTTAATCTTAGCCTTATTATGGCAAGAACAACAAAACATAAAAGGAAACATCCCTCATAATGACAAAGGAGGAGGATACATATGGGCCATTGAAGCCTAGTTAGAACCCAATTGACATCTCATTTGTCAGTGCACTGGCAATAAATTGACCAGATTAGTTTTGCTGTTCTTCTTATACGAAGAAAACAAACCTAATTGATGGAAAAAAATAAATCACTACTGAAAATTCTATGACCATTGAAAACCTGAAGTGCTATTAGCAGTCTAGCAAATGCATGAAAAAGAAAAAAAATCTGCCAGTGTCTTGCCAGTGTTCCCTTGAAGGCAGAAATTACCATCATGTTCTTGTATTACTCAGTGCAAGCATTCCCTGTGAAAGTATGTGGTAACTATTTGTAGCTACAGAACGCTGTCTGCTTCAATTCTAATTTAGTGTGTGGCTTACCTAGCCTCCACATCATTAGTACTTAGATGGGTAACATTCCGTATAAAAAGCAAACTGGCTCCTCGAAAACACTGCAAGGAAATTGCTGTGTAAGTGCCAGCTGAAGAGAAAGGGAATATTGTGCCACTTGCAGAGATTTTTGCCAGTGCACAGCACGGGAGAGGAAGGTACATTTTCTGGGGCTCTTATCTTACCTCCATGCTTCACACACTAAAATGACATATGCCAGAGAGTCAGCAATGTATGAATTTCCCTGGCAAGTCTAAACAGAAACAAACTGCGTAGCCCTGACATTACTTCATGCTATGCTGCCTGAGATACAAACTCAATTAACTTTTCACAAAGTTTAATAGAGATTGTTAGGGATTACTAAACTCACTAGGATCAAGATGCTCCTCCATCTTCTCTTGGAAGCACAGCAACACATCATCACAGCACAATCTACAAACAGCTAATGGGCAGCAGAGATGTTCTAAAATAACACATGCCGCAGCTCCAAGAAGAACCTACTGCACCACCATAAGCAAGCTGTAAAACAGTTTGCAAATATTTCTTATAATTTAAACATTTATATATAGCTCCTGCTATTGCCTTTTAAGTATTCCTCTTAAATTCTACCACGCAAAAATGATGAACCTGGGAATACATTTTAAGAAAATATAGTAGCATATACCTAAAGCAGGCAAAGAAAAAAAATCCACATCATCAAACCATTTGTGAATAAAGAGAGTTATTGAATGGAGTTTTATGTCCTGAAACATGAAGACCTGTTAGCTTTTTACACTTCCAGAATATGGTAATATTTTATACACTGCTAAGATGTGCATAAGCAATAGCATCTCTTCTCCTTTGATAAGCGTTTCTTCACACAAAAGCTCACAAACACTTCCTTCATATCTATCCAGGAATTGCTGTTTAAAAAAAAATAATAAAAAACCTGCACTCTACCCTCAAAATACTATTTTAGAGGCAAAAAACTGCATAAAGCAGTTTCTTTTGCAGACCACAGCAGTTTTACTGAATGGCAAACGCTCATTATTATGCACTGATATGCAGAAGATATTACTGACAATTCCCAGAGTGTTCCCTCTTTCATAAACAGACTGTTGATGGCTGATGCATAATCCATCTGAGCAGTGCAATAAAAGGAAAAATATCACAAACTGTAGACAGGGCAGTCCAAAAACTAGGTGCCAAAGCTGCTACAGGTAGTAGACAATGCATTTTCTTGACTGCACACAATGCTCATAGTCAGTGGCATTATTTGTGAAGAAATATAAACTCTTACACCTCAGCAGTCAATTTCTGTGTTCACAGAGACTGCTCAAGCACTACTGGACTGAAATCTAATACAGTAAAACTCCACACTGACATGATGCTAACAAAAGCCATGTTTTAATTCCTTGTGGGACATGGGATATCACCTGAAAATATACTCCTTTATGGGATATATTCACAGAACTCTCCTGCCTACACAGTTCTAGGTCAAAACACACCAAATCTTATAGAACATGAATGCAACAGAAAATTACCAAATGTGATGATGCATTTTGGCCCCAAGTATTATTTGTAGAGACATTCTTCAGATAAATATTTCACTTTCCTGTCTATACACACAGCTTTTAGCATATTGCTTGTCTTAATGTCAACTTAGGCCTCTAGGTGCTCTTGTAATATGAACCACAGATGCAAAGAAAGCTGGAGAAGTATTTATTATGAATAATTTGTGGCAAGTTTTATGATTTGTTTTGAAACCAACTGTTCACAAAGACTTGCAATTCAGAACTGTTTGGCAAACAGCAAAATAATATCAGTGAATAAATCATTGGACATTATTCCAGTGTAACCCTGCAGCCAAAGCTCTCCCCAAGTGCCCCTGTGGCCACTGGAAAGCTGGAGCAGTGGACTAAAGCCCAGGCAAACCCCAGAAGCTCTTTGAGGCTTTTTCCTCCCCTCATCCTCAGTCACAAAGACAAATCTCCATTCAGATACTACAGAGTACTAGTTCTGACAAGGGCTGCAGATGGGTATCATGCGGCATTATTTTTTTTCCACAAAAGCTGACAATATTTCCAAGGCTGCAGAGAGAAAGGGTCTGGCAAAGCATAGCAGAGAGCAAGCAGAGCTGTGGCCAGTGTGCTGGCTCAGAGCAGGAGCAGCTGGCATGGCCACACGGACACCCCGTGGAGAGCACAGGGAGAGAGAACCACTGACGCCGAACCCAGAGAGAAAGGGCTTGGCAGGAAGGACTGCAAGTGAACAGTTCCAGTAGGAGCAGTTGGTAACAAGGACAAGCAGGGACACCTGCTCCTGGCCACTACAGCTATGAAGGTCAGCACTGTAGATGACCAACTCTAACAAGACTTTATTATCTACCAGAGCAACTGTGGCTAAAGGGGTCTGCTTTGAACCAAGGTAACTCAGTGGCCTGTTTAGCAGCAAAAATCCATGCACCTGGGCAGCCCTTGGCTGACTTGGCAATACCCTCTTCCCCAGATGTTTGGAGAGAGAGGATAAGGAGAGTGAGAAAAAGGAAAGATCAAATAAAGGCAGCCAGAAAACTACCCGAGAAAGATGGATTTTCTGTACTTTGTGTTGTCAGAGGTGGTGGTTAGTGGAGTATTGGGATATATGCCACAAGGTCCTCACTCCTCACACTCCCTAATTCCATCTTCAGCAATAGCAGTAGGGGCAGCAGTTATCTGTGTTGGCAGGAAGGCTTAAGGCTAGTCTGGCTCCTTGTTCTGATGCACAAGAAAACCCAACAGCTAATGTCCTTGCACCCTGCTGTGTGACACTGGCATATGCCATCCTGCTTTAACTCTGGGCTCACACTAGCTGATTTCCTCTTACAGTGAGAAACAAATTCTGGCTGGGATGCAATAACAGCATAGGGGTTAGCCCATCTCTGCAATTCCATTCTCAGTGGTAGGAAGAAGATTTAGTTGGGATGATAACCAGTTTGGAGAGTGGTTGAGGCAGAGGACAGGAGGTAAGGGAAATAATTCTGCCGGCTCTTAGTGCAAGAGAGTTTTCAAGGTGATCTGTTACAATGCTTTCTTCTCCCCTTTTTCCTCTTCATTTCCTTAAAAGGAAAAAAAAAAGAGAAATGGAAAAAGAAAAAAAATCCTTTCTTCTCTCTTCCACCATGTCTGTGTGACATAAAAGCAACCCTTTAATGTGAGAGACCTTCAAGTCTTTCAACCCAAAGCCAGTGCAGGAGTTAAAAGGAGTTAAAGGTTCATTCACCTTTAACTTCATGAGTGAAGTAGCTTAATTATTACAGGTAACATAACTCTTGGTCTAAACTTATGTCTGCTTTTTGTTCCCACTACCGTATTTTCAGTAGGTCCTTTGTGATAGCACTCAAATATCCTGCTGCCTTTTGCTCCTCAAATACAAAATCTAACCTTTGTTTGTGACACACCAACTCCTATTGTGCAGCTGTAATTGTATGAGTGAGATGTCACTATTTTACCAGTACAGGCGAAGAGTAAACAAAGTAAATGATAGAACACAGATAGGAAGATTGTTATAATTATAATATTTTACCTTTTCATTATATATTAGCTCTTCCTTTTGGGCTACAAATTTACAAGAAGTGTGAGAACACTACTGTCCACAGGCTCACTGGGGTATGAAACTTGTCTCTATGAAATTTGTTGCTGTATCACAGTAACTGAACTATGCTGAAATGTCAGCAACATATTGTCATTAGTAATAAAATGTCTGAATTGAATCAGATTTGCAACTGGAAAAGGCAGAACCCCTATTTCCAGCCTTGGAACAGTCACTATGCTATCACTGCTCCTAATATTGCAAAAGCCCCCTTAACAAAACAAAGTTTATTTCTTTAATGAACATATGGGACTTTAATTATAACAAAGCTGATGCACAAAAAAAATTGCATAAAGCATTACATATATACTAAGAAATATATTCAGTTTCAGCTTTCATAGTTCTGCATAAAATGGCATCAGATAAATTTGTGTTCCATTTCTAAACTCAGATATATGCATCACAATTTCTTCTAATGAAGATATATAAATGTTACAACCATCTACTTCCCAGACTCCCTTACTAAGTTATATGACAAACTGAAGTTTTGAATTTTCATTGCATTTAAGGGACTGATTTATTGATATTTGGAAAAAGAAAAGCCCAAACCCAAAAAACAACAAAGGTCAAATCAATATCTAAGAACAGTTATAACAGTGTTTTGTGGTAAAGTGGAAACATGACTGATAAGGTCATAAAGTTCAGTACTTGAATATGCTTGTTACACCTGTATTCTTGAGAAGGCTTTATGCTTTTTGATACCACGGAAATGGCAGAGCACTGCTCTTAACCTTACTAGGACACAACACAGGAAAACAGAATTAAATAGAGAAATAAATTTTCAGCAAAATTATAAAAAAAAAGCTAAAAAAAATTAAACCAAGAAAACCTTCTCTGAAACACCAGGTAAAAGTGGAACAAATGGATGTAGATCATTAACCAGGGTCATGCAGCACCAGCTTTCTTATTAAAAAGTCGCAATTAAGAGAATAGAAAATGTCACAAGAAAGGCTACCTGCATTTTTCCCTTTGAAATGTGTTAGCATGATATACTTTTTAGGAATAATTACATAACTGGACCATATGCTGTATGGAATACAATTGGATCTTGAATCTGCTTTGGATTCCTACTTGCTGCTGTAGTTAGTGCTGACAGCCTCAATGATTGAAGTGTTCTTCAGACAGACGCACACACAAATGTGTACTTTTCTAAGTAACATATTTTGTTTCTAATTATTTGCCTTATGTCAGTTGATAATTTAGGATATACATAGGACACATTTCCCAATTAATCTCTTGGAACCCTGAAGCATGAATTTCTTTTGTATATAACAGCTGGCATTTTCAAATACAGAAACCTCAAGATGGAGGTTCAAAAACCCTCCAAGATACCTTGAAAACAGTTTTTGTAATACTGCAAACCAGAAGCTACTGTTCCTAAAACCAAATAATTTCAGCCTAAATATTGCAGTCTTAGATTAATGAAAGCAATGAACCAACTGAGAAGGAACACTTGCTTCTCAAGAGCAGTTGAGTATGTGCTTTTATGGTATCAGATCGCAGATGTTGGAGTGTTTACAAACTAGGAAGATTTCCAGCTAAAACAGAAGCATAATACAGGATGGCCAGTGATAACTTTTTTCAAGTCCTAAGTAGTCACATCTCTAAAAAGTTGTTATTTTTGGTATTTGCTGTTAAAACTGATGAACAGGAATGACAACAGTTATGGGATAGGAATAGGCTTTACACAGCCTTCTTGAAGTAAAACTCAGCCAATTTCCTTGTCGGTAAATAGTAATTTTTGTTAGATCTAGTTAGGTTTAACTTGTGTCATTTTGATTAAGTCAATCCGAACATGGTTTTTACCAGCTTCATAATAGAATGTCTAGACAGGGACAGAAAGATGCACATATGTTTTTGCTTACTACAGATGACTCTAAAATACTGTTTCTTTCAGATTTTGTCTCCCTGTACTTCAGGCCAACACCATGATTCTCAATTTTCTGTGTCTCCCCTCAGCAGCATAAGGTTACCAGCTGTTTTGAAGGAGGTCTCTCAACCTTTCCTGCTGGAACTTGACTACTTTTCACAAGTAAAGTACAGTGTAGAATGAGGCAATGCTGTGCCAAAGGTGTGGCTAGTGCTTGTCATGGGATATGAAAAATAGCAGATCCAGGATACAATGAGAACATCCTAATTCCCTAGGTCAGTATGCTGAGTTACTTTGAGTCTTCCTCTTGCTATTTCAATGCAGATATTTTTCCTCTTTTGACAGGTAGAAAAATAGTTGTTTAAAGACTGTTACATGGCCATGATTTCACAAGAAAGCATTTCTCTGTCTTTATTTATGCCTTCGAATCTAAATTTGATGCTCAAATATCCTACATGTACCTCAACATCTTCAACTGCATATCCATCCTATGGGGGGTGTTACAAACTCCTGAATTTCAGAAGACGGAAAATAATGTTTTATCAAAGATTAGTTGCTAGTTTCCCATCTCCTGTTTTAAAGTCTGGCAATCTGACTGTTTTGGCTTTTTTAATTAATTTATTCTGTTGCTATGGTGACAGTTCTGTCAATCAGCAGCAAAAGACAAAGGCACACCTTCCTGTAAGCACCTGCAGAAAGGGAATATTCTGTAGGCACAACAATTAAGAAATTGGATTAGTTTTGAGGAAATTAATATATAGCCTCACAGAAAGAAGTCCAAATGATATTTATCTCCCTCCACCATTTATTTCTGTCATTAGAGTGCACATGGGTAAGGAAATGCAATCACCTGAACTGAGCATTTGGATGAATGTTCTATCCAAGTCCTGGAGAGAGGAGGCTGCTCTGGTGAAGATGGGACAAAACAGAAGAAGTTTGAAATTACTTTTTCTCTACTTATATCCTATTTTAGTAGGTATGTAGTAGTAAAATGCCTGTAACTTTAATAGAACAGTGGTATGGGTATTCAGTTGAGAAAACTGTGAATGCTAGTTAGAAATCTTTTCATACCATATATTAAATTACTCCATTCATAAAGCAGCTCCAGAATAAGCCTGAATTGAAATCTTCATGTTTTCCCTGAGAAAATGTGCCAGCCCCACTGAAGGCAGAGCTTTGGTTCAGAGATTATCATGTTATGGTGCAGACTCAAATCTCTCCCTCCTGCCCAACACTTCCTTATACTCCTGTCTATTTTTTTCACATCATTATTTTAGATCAGGAGAAGGCAGACACAAGACCATTTAACTTAGCCAACAGCTTTCAACACTTCAGCAGATTTTCTCCACTGGATCACTTATTTTTAGTACTTCCCATTAAATGTAAACTAGCAAAATATTGAATAAAAGTCGAATACTACTTTTTTTTCCTATTTCAACACTCTTCAGAGTTTTGTACTTTTCTCATGATCTTCAGTTTCATGTATTTCTCTTTATAATTAAACATTTTACCATGCTTAATCTTGCAAATATTGTGAAGAAATAATCTTACTATTGTTTGCACTGTTCTTTATGCTCACCAGTTCATCATTTTCATTTGCTTTATTAATTCAATTTAATTAAACTGAGTTACAATATCATTGCTGCTAACAATTTCTTAAACATTTCAAATTTCTCTATTAAATGATTCTCTATATGTAACATAGATACTTAAATTCCTTCGGGCATTTTAATATTCCCTCAACATCAGCTGCTTTGCAATAAAACTTTTGTTTCTTCATTTATTCTTATAGTGTATGTTCAGATAATACTGTGATCATTAGCTCCTACATGTTCCTTTTTTTTATTAGGCTTGTCTTCTTCACAGCCCCCAAATAGCCTTTGAGTACATGGGTTGTATCACAAATTCTCTCACTAAGCAATGCTGTATTATCATCAAAAATATATTTCGAATAATATACTTATCACAATCAGAATCTCAGGAACAAAAATCCTCCATGATCAAAGTTCTGGCTCCCTTGCAGACATTTTTTTCTTTTAAATCAGCAATACATTTTGTTATCTGCTTTTCTTAACTGCCCTCAAGGGTTGTAATAACTGGATTGCTTTATTGTTCTTATCTATTAAAGCTTTCTGATGTATCAGCCAAAATATGTACTTATTTCACTGTAACTGCCCAACACCATCTCACAATAGAATAAAAACATTGCTTTGCTTTTTCTTATTCAGCCCACAAAAATTTTATGGTTTTTAATGTTAAATTGTCAGTGTGTTTTCTTGCTAGAGAAGCTTTGATTTCTGTTTAGTAGATGGGTATAGTTCTGTCTACGCATTGAGTATGGTCCTGGCATTTATCCTAGACAAAAACAAGTGGGTTTTCCCTTCACATTTTCATGAATTCTTATTGATTAAGCATTAATGGAGCCTAAAGTCAGACTTGATCTTCATTTGTACCCTTTTCTTTTCATGTCTGGTCTAGAAGTGTGTGCTGCATCATTTAAGTCAACCTGTGTTCTCCTCTTAGAATCCTGTGTGGTTTCGGACAGCAGTTTTACCATAATCACTGTTCCAAAGGCCTGAAAAATCACTCCAAAACCTGACTGTAAACCTGAATTACCAGCAGCTCCTATCACAGCAGGATCACCATTACACTGTATTACCAAAGAACTACAGGTCAAGAAAGAGATGAAGATGATACTGCTGAGGAGGTGAAAAAGCACTGCTGGGCAACTCTATTAACAACTGCATATATTGGAGTCAGACGAAGGGAAATAAAAGGGCCACAAGTGTGACAGGATATACATCCCTTGCAAAATAGCACTTTCATTTCACTATGCCATGAACAAAGGAATTATTATGCTGTGAGCTGATAGAAACAAAACAAATTATGGTATTTACAACTGATATTTTAGTTCCCAACACATGCAAAATCAAATTGTCTTAGAATAGTGGTTATGCTACAGCTCTAGATGTTAGGGGTTGCTTGTTTTTATCATAAAATGTTCTCATTCAAGTCTTTTGTGAGGAAAGGAAAAACCCTGGGTGCTTCTGATACCATCCCTATAGTCAGACAATGCTTACTTTTGAACAATTGCAACACAGTATACATAAAGGTACCAGCCAGTCATTTGGGCATTGTCCCACCAAAGCCTTTTTTATGATTCATTTTCATCAATAACACTAATATACCAGCAAAGCAAAATACCATTCTACATACTTTGGGTTACTCTAAACCAGAATACTCTGCAATATGCTTCAGCTGTAGGAAGACAAGAACTTCTCTATCCAAAGAACATTAATTTTTAAAGAGATGTCTGAGAGATGGCAGGATTTGGGTTTGCTTTATTTTGAAAACAGCTGTGCAGGAAAACCAAAAGCTTGAAGATGAATACTCAGAGAGCACAAAACTATCTGACAGTGGAAGAAGCCAAGCAAGGACAGATGATAGAACTTTTCTATTGGCTCCCAGTATGAAGAATCAACTTTTTCATCTTATCTGCTGTGAAATTAATCAGATTTTCACATTATTGTAGTACAAAGAGCTACCACCTGTGTAATTTCCTGAGCTCACTGGATTTTCTTTTGTCTGGCACCTTCTGTGCTGCCCAGTGTCATTCCCGTTTCGTTCATAAGCTTTGACAGTGTGAGTACATTTTCTCTCCAGAGCAGACAGCCCCCAGCTGTAGCTTTCCACATTGTGAAGCTGACACCACACAAATCAAAATGTGCCTTAAACTTGTCCTTGAAGTACTTCACTTCTGTACTGTCCTCTCAGCTATTCACTGCAGTTTTATACTAAACAAAAATATGGGGATTTCTATCACCTTTCCAGTATGTACAACCCATAAATAAATCAAAATAGATGAATTTCAGGAATACCACTACAATAATATTCAATCACACCCTCACAATTCAGATTTTGAAATCATTTTCTACAAATATACAGGTATATAAGGATGATAAACATAGTAATGGCTGACATCTTCATGCAGTAACTATATATTTGTAAAAAGTTTACAACTGCATAGGGCAGCAGTAAAAAAAGATGACTTTGTAGAAATTTACTTCTGTTTGAAGTTCATTGAGTCTCATTCTAGATATTTTTATTTTGCCAGACAGTAATTTTTGATGGTTTTACTATTGATCATCCTGTTCTGATACAGCAGGTTGCTAAGGAAAAAGTTAAACCAGAACTAATGAGCAGTAAAACTCACTAGCACAGGTCCAACAGTGGTCAATGTTTAAATAATGTGCTTGAATGTTTAGAGAGATCCAATCAGATTTAGTTTCCAGACAATATCACATAAAATCAATAAAAACATATAATTTAACACAATGCTAAAATGCATAAATACTAGAGGAATTAATTGAGGAGAGACGAAAATAAACCATAAAAATTGTGCAAAGTAACCTTATTTTAACTTTGTATACTCTTCTCTCTTCATCAACAGTGAATGCAATATCGTCCTTCTTTAGACAAAATTAGCAATATCCTGATTAAATTAGCCTTTTAAGACCAATTGAAGGTATTGATGAGAGTTTGAATATACTTTCAATCTGTGTGGAACTGTTTCCAAAACTGAAGCTTATTTCCCCTTTTTTTGTACTTCATTCCCTAGTTCTTCAACATTTCATGTGTTTGTCAAATGCTTTTTGGATCTTATTATTTCCTTCCTTTCCAATGGAAACGTAATTAATTCCTGAAGGACTCAATTAAGATTTTGAGCGAAAATCATGCTGCAGGAGTGAGACAAGGAGAGCTGGTGCAATGCCCAACTAGTGATGATTAGCAATGTTACTATTACATCTCGGAAACCACAAACCATCCCAATCTCTGTAGAAAAGAGCGAGTGTTTTAAAAGTTCAGTATTCATTTATTGCAGTGCATGCAGTACAACACTTTTGCTGACTAGATATGAACGAAGTCTTCTTATGATGCCTCTGGGCAGTTTTGAGAGCATACTACTGCCACACAAGTGCCTTGTGACCTCAATGAGTGAGGTTGTCTTGGCACAACCAAATTTGTACTGACGCACACAACCTTAGCACACAGTTAGAACTTGGCTTGACTTTTTCACTTATTTACATCCTCAACCATCCTGGGTGTTCTAACACAAGTGTTACAGAGCAGAAACCTCCTCTGGAGGTGATTGGGGAACAGCTTTACCTATCACCTCTTCAGGTGAACATCAGCAATTGTACTTTCAATATCATCATCTGTAGTTTGCCCCTCAGTTTATGCTACCAGCTACCTTCTTTGCTTTGTTCTCAGATTAAGTGATTTAAAAATATTTATCTAGAAATATTAGAAGGATCCTTACACCAGGCCATAGAGTGCAACATTTAGTAACTTCTACTGTTGCGTATCAATGAAATTTACAGAAATCTGTCAAAATACATAGCTAAAAAAATGACTTTAAATATTAAAACATTAATACTACAAGGATGTGCATTTTGAGACTTTATAGCATCAAAGTATTGGAAGAGACAATAATATTCTGAGAACAAACTCATCAGCAACAAAGAACATGGCTAGAAATATTCCAAGAAACTTTTTTCCTATAGATTTTAAGTAAAATGATGATGTTAAAAGAGCTTGAGCTTCTCAACAGCTTGAGAAGCATCAAATATGAAGAATATAAGATGGAAAGAAAAAAATACAGAACTTCTTGAAAGCTGAGGAAAAGCCTGAATAGACAAGTCTAATGAAAGGAGATAAAATCTTACAGACCCATGTAGAAATATTTGAGAACTAGATCCAAGATTAAATCCTCAGGCTACGTGGGCTCCCATATGATCTGGGTAAGAGAGAGCCTGGTTAATTTTCTTGAAAATTGGATTGCAAAAGCTTAACAGCTTGCAGTTGAAGATGACCCACTTTGCATTGAGAAAGCATACAGAAAACCTTTAAAATGAGAAAAGAAGAGGAGAAAAAAAAGAAAAAGAAGAAATCCTGAGTAGGAGGCAGCAGTATGCTTGGCCTCTCAGATCTGAGATACAAGGGAAGGATTCTCTTCAAGGCAGCATATAAGGATAGCAAATTTGTCTAATATATTTTATGGTTTTGGGTTTTGTTTTTCCTTTTCTGTCTTAAGTGCTACCACAGCAGTAAAGATTCAGATTAGCCCTGCTGAAGAATAGAAGTGTGGTGACTATTTCCACTTCTGTTTCACATGGAACAAGGTTTCACATTTCTTTTCCAAACCAGATTGGGAAGGACAGGACATGCATATCCGTGACAGAATATATATACCTGCTACAGCCTTCTCTGTTGTTTAAAAGACAGAGTTCTACAAAAATTCCAAACATAAAGGCATAGCCTAATATGTCATTGTATTAATGAGACTTCATAATTGACTTTTAAATATTTCTTGGAGAAACATTTCTGTGACAAAAAAATTTCCAGTCAGCTCCCGGTTTTGATCTTCACCACTGAATATCAAATGGTATTAAATAACAAGCACTAAGCATTTCATTTCCAAACTGGTAATGACCACAAATGTTCTGATTTTTACAAATTTGTACCTGTTCAGCTCCTCTCAAGACAAAATCTGAGTCATCTTGTCACCCATATGGAAACTGAATATAGTAAATCACTTTGACCTTACTTTCATCATAGGATGCTATTCTGCAGCTCATTTATTTTCTTATCTTTTATTTCTCTCCTTAAAAACTCCATTACAGTCCTCTCAAAGCACAGAAACCCCCAAACCTATAAACTTTCAACATCTTTATCAAAGAAGTTCAATGTTCAACACAGACAGGAATCATGCAAACAAACCTTTGAGATAATGGCATG
This sequence comes from Acanthisitta chloris, assembly GCF_000695815.1. Classification (NCBI taxonomy): domain Eukaryota; kingdom Metazoa; phylum Chordata; class Aves; order Passeriformes; family Acanthisittidae; genus Acanthisitta; species Acanthisitta chloris. Next base: position 73,373 of record NW_008691922.1, read on the forward strand.
TTAAATTAAAATGCCATACAGGTATTATTACCTGACTTTTTACTGCTGTTAAGAAAGACCAAAAGATAGAACTGCAACTTTTTAAAGGTAACTGTAGGAATTTCACACTTCAAGGGTTTTCCTCATATTAGTTTCCTTACTTGTTTCCCCTTGCATAAACAAACATGGGATTATACAGCATCTGATAGTTGAACAGCTGCCTCAAAATCTTAATTCAAAACATTCCAAATATTATTAATTTTCAAGCTCTTAAAAACCAGGGATTTTTTAGTACTTCTGTAGAGTTTGTTGATCTATTCTAGCTGCCATCCTTGATTCTTCTTTATAGATCATTTTTCTACCATGGACCAACCTATTCCATTCCTTCCTTCAGAGACATATTGACATTGTCTATTTAAATCACTATTTATCCCATGTATTCAGCTTTAAGATATATAATTGACCTAGAGTTGAAATAGTCAATATTCAAATTTCTTTAAAAGTCCTGTATAAATATACAACCTGATTTCCAGCATTTAGATCTTTATTTAAATGAAACATGTTCTTTCTCACTGTGAATGTAATGAAGGGAAAAAAAGAAGCTATTTCAGCTTGAATACATAATTAGAAAGATACTTATATGAATTTTGAAAAGATTCTCAGAGTTCTTTGGGGGTTTTTATTTCTTTCTTTTTTTAAATGCTTTTAAAGATTTTTGAAATGGCTAGTTGGAGAACATTGGCCTGCATTCAAAAACATAAAGTGAAGTGCATAATCTAAGGAATGTAGCATTTGTGATAATTATTTGATTTTTGTTATTGTTTTTAGATTGCCAAACCAAGTGTGTTTTAAACTAGTCTCTTGTGAGAGCATGTAATGAAAAACATTCTATTTCAGCAAATCATTTTTCAGGTGATTTGCTTGCAACAAAACAAAATGCTCAGCTAAGAAGATGATAGAAAGCCTAATGCATGATTTCCATTTTTAAAAACATTACAATTCTTGTGATTAGAAACTAGTGACTTCTTTTATTGGGGACTGAAAAAACATGGCAGTGTTATCCTTCCTCTGTTAAGATAATACTGCACCAGGAACCTCCTGTAATATTACTTAAGTGTGTGACTATCAGCATTGGTATCCTGAGCTTTGACTTAATTATTTTCTTCGCCTTCCAGACTGCCATTCCCACTCTACAACATGCACGAACCCCAACTCCATCTACCGTGTATTAGAGACAAAGAACTCCATTAACTTTTAAAACTGAGCAAAACATCCATTCACTTCTCAGCTGCCTCAATTCTTGAAAGGGCCACACACCCTTTAATATAAATTGTCAATCCACTTCACTATGAACCCATCACTCCTCACATCTACTTCTCATGTCGTATTTTCTTTCCTAAATATTCAGCAATGTTACTTTCTAGATCAAATTTGGGTCTCAACTATAGGATTGCATCTCTTTTCACCTCTATCATAAGTTCTGTTCAGATATATTTTGCTATACCAACACCCTCACAATTCTCCCTGAACTCCCCTAGCTAAGTTGTTCTTCCTCCTAAACCCCCTTCATAAAATGTACTTCTGATTCCAGACATTTAACACAAGAGTCCTCAGTTCAATTTGAACCACCTCACTTGCTCTTCTATATGTTTTTCTGTCCTTTCCACAGAAACATAAAAATAGTTCTGAGCTGCATAGCTTCCAGAAGTCCTGTCTGTTGACATACTGAGGCTGCAATCACATGAATACACCAAGCTTGGCCTGGGAGGAGAGGAACAACAGATTTAAGAAGGCAGGCAGACGTCTGATTCGTGCTGTTAGCCTAGCGAGCCCCTGGACCAGGGGATGGGCTGCCTGGGGAGTAGCATGTATAGGCAGTTTTATAACAAAGCAGACAGCTGTTCTTGTTGTTCCTTTGATATGTTATCAACCAAGACACAGAGCGCTACTAGAGAGAAAGCTGGAGGCAGTTTTATGGCTCCCACTATGCCATTGCCTTCTGCCCATCTCCACATGATTCACCTCAGCATCAGCATTCATCCTCTCTCACCCGTGTTTACTACCAGCTAACCCTGAAGCATCTCACATATTCCCAAATTGATGCAATATGTGCACTAAAAAAAAGCCAAAACAAACGACCACCAAAAAATCCCCCACAGAATCTCAAAACCAGACAAACCCCAGAGAAAACAAGGCCTATACTTCTAAGCACCCACCAGCAACACAACTAAGCAAAATTGTTGGTATGCTGTGCAACACTCATACACACACTCCTGTGTCACTGTACTCCCTTTCAGTGACTGTTGTAAACATTTTAAGCCATGTTATTTGGATACAAAAAACAGGCAATAATGAAAATCTGCAAACACAAAAGTAAATTTTTGAAAAATACAAAGGTTTTTTTCATAAATTTCTGCTTACACTCTAAGACTATTGTGATGAAGGAACATGAGCAACCCAGACTCTTCCACTGTCCTGCACCATCAAGGACAAATTGAGACAAATTGTGAAAACTGGAAGTACCATGTTGGCACAAAGGGAAAAATCTTCCGGAGAATTTCCAATGTTCTTTCCTCGTGAAAATAAAATCACAAGAATAAAGTTTCACAAAAAAGTACGAAGCCTTCTAAGCGTTGGAACATTAGGCAAAAGTTGAATCTGAAACAGCACACAAGGATCATTAACATCAATTTATATCCTTCAAGTCTTACCTTGTCTTCCAAGGTCTTGATTATGAAGCTACATCAGAGCCCATTATACATGGACTGGAAGACAAAGGAGAGCAATATGTAATAAAAACAATTACAACTCCTAAATAAAAGTTTTCATCAAGAGTTTAGCTTCAATTTAGCAGTTAAACATTCCAATTCTCTATCAGCAACACAACCAAAATTTAACTTTGAGGATAAAACTGTTTTTCTAACTATATTGCATAGGAGAAAAAGGTGTTAAACTCATTCTAGTGTCTTAAAACTTGTTATAACAGTCTTGATTTTCATATATTTTCAAAATTGCAAAGTTGACATTTCACAAACAGGAAAGAATGACTCTTGTACCTACTGACAACAAAGTAGCTGAGGTTCTACTTCAAATAACACAATGTAAGGTACTGCAGAAAAGGTCAAGATGAAAGATAACAACTTGCTACTTGATATCTTGTGCAATCATTTGTGCCCATGCAAAATGAACCTACATTCCTATCATGACAAGAGGAATCAACACTCGACAAATATCATTAGGCACAACTTGCATCACTTTGCAAACTGAAAAAGCCACATTGCACTACAGGAAGTCAAGTTAATGAATTCAGATACAATATTAAGCACAATGAATAATTTTCTTATTAGTAAATATGATTAAGCCTATTAGCACCACCAAAATAACAATTTCCAGATCTCTAGAAAGCTTTCTCCTTTGTCTACAAACCATTCCACTACTGCATCAGCAATAAACACAAACTACTTCTGCAGCTTCCATTAATGCTAAATTAAAATCCATCTGAAAATATTTATCCATCAATTCAGCAGATTATTCAAGTAAAAACATTAAAATAATATATGGGGAGGATAAGAAGTGCAATCCTGAGTTCAATAATTACAGATACAGCTCACTTTATTTTGACCAATCAGCTCTTAATCGTTTAGCCTAGTAAGACAAAAGTCAATTAGTACTTCTCTAATAGACTAATCCTTTTGCTTTTAATTGTCATATCAATAATACTGGCATATCCCTAAAGAAAAGTCAATAGTTATTACATCAACTAATTAAAATCTGAGTTAAAAGGTAACTCATTGAGTATTCTATTCAGAAACCACAGGTTCTTAGAACAAAAACATTGGAGGGGGTAGGGAAGGCTCATTTCCTTCTGTGACTCATCCAAAAATGTGTGGCTCTTCATACTATTAGAAGTGACTTTTTGATTGGCATAATGAGAAGAACAGTAAAACAGATGGGTCTCCTGTGAAGTTGCACAAGATTCCCACTGGATAATATAAAATGCTGACAGATAGCAAAAGAATTCCACACTTGTTATTCAGTGCAGATTAAAATTTAAACATCATCTGAGCAAGCCAAAGATTTGAACCAATTTTCTTAGCATGGAATTATAAAATACGATAACCTGAAACAGGAAATAATTGAGAATACAGGTCTATTAGTGACTCCAGGAAAAAAAGTCCTATTCACCATAATGAGACCAGGAACACTACAAAGTTCTTACACATTCTTCTGCTCTTCAAGAATTAGAGAAGCTTTTGCAGGAGCATTGCTCTTAAGATAGTCTGGGGAGTTGTGTGTAACAGCATGACACGTATTACTTGCTGAAAAGAGTAGTAAAAGCAGACACAAAGAAAGATCAAATATTGTGCCACATTGGACTTTTTTAGAATGATGCTATTGAACAAGATGTTTTAAGTAGAAAAAAAAAAAAGCCCAAAAATATAGGAGAGTACAGAGTTTGATATCTGAGTGTTAGCCAAAACAGCTATTTTTTTCTGTTTCTCTAGCTTTATCCACTCATTAATAAACCAAACCAAACCCAAAAATCTAGGATATCTGAAGTCCTAGGATTTATGGTTGAACTCAAAGTTTTTGGTAAAATTGCAAATCAAGAAGAGACAAAGCTGAAACCTCAGTTCTAAAGGGAGGGGAGACAAAATATCCATGTATATCAAAATGAACCTAAAAAATAAAAAGTGGGAGAGGAAAAAGAGTATCAAACAGTAACAAGAGGAACTATGCCATGAAATAATTTTAGAGATGATCAATGATGCTTTTGGGAATACAGTAGTTTGTGGAGATTAAAGGAAATTTTGAAGTGCCTGAGCTAAATAACTGAAGTTCAAGTGAATCACAGAATTATAGAATCAACCAGGTTGGAAGAGACCTCAAAGATCATAAAGTCCAACCCTGAATAACATCCCAGACAAGGGTGAAAAGACAGACATTGTTCTCCAGCTGCAACTGCCATCCAAAAAATACACAATATTTTCACAGGTCAATTTCTAAATAAGTTTTACAAATAATTGTACTGTGAGTTCATATATGGTGTGCACAATTTTATTCATGACGCAGTCATAGCAAATACATCCCAAGCTGCAATTCTAGCCTGATCAGTATCTAAATCAACTTTTACCTCAGAGTTATAACACAAAATTGATCCTGATGAATATCATAAAGCAGCCTCTAAACAGAATTGGAACACAGGAGAAAAAGTCCTTTTAGCACACACCTACAAACATGTATGTTCTACAGGAAATTATTTTATATGCAGTTTAACAGAGATATTTAGCATTAAATACAATTCTGTTGTATTTACAGAATCTATTTCAGTCTGATAAAACCAACCAGATAAACGTAAAGCAAAACCATTCCAAAGCTGACATGAAAAGAGAAGTATAAGAACAAAAATATGTCATAAATGTTAGATTCTTAGTGCTCTACCACACCACTAACTGCTATATCATCTCTAAATGTGAAGACAAGATATGTACAAACTAGCAAGTCCAAATGGTGACAAAAAGGACTGCTATGAATAGAATTCTTCCTGCCCCTATTCCTTCAGCTTCAGGGATATAAATCTCTAATAATTGTTAACAGGTGGGGGTTTCTTTTACTAATATTGATGGTATTAGGGTTTTCATTGGAACAGGTTGCCCAGGGACGTGGTGGTTGCTCCAACCCTGGCAGTGTTCAAGGCCAGGCTGGATGAAGCCTTGAGCAACATGGTCTAGTGATGTGTCCCTGCCCATGGCAGGGAGGGTT